>NC_056746.1:1456492299-1456519799 GCF_019279795.1 Protopterus annectens | reverse complement strand
AAGCTAAATGCAAAAAAATGCGTAGCAATCCCCTTTGGAAAAAACAGAGTACCATAAACTACAACATAGGAGGTAATCCCCTGAAATCTGAAGAAGAAATAAGGGATCTAGGGACCCAAGTAGATAGTCAGCTTTCCTTTGATAACCATGTTGCCAAAGTGATTAGAAAATCCTTCTATGTGACCCATCTGATCACAAAAGGGTTCACATCAAGATCTAAGGATGTAATGGTGCCCCTCTACTCTTCCCTCATCAGACCCATTATTGAGTACAATGCACCAATTGGAATGTACCTGACTAGATATCTCCAGCAGCTGGAGAGACCACAAAGGTACCTAACCAAGAGGATTACTGGCCTCAAACAGTTGCCCTATACAGCACGATTGAAAAAGCTAAGACTGTTCTCTGTTGCATACCGCTTTCTCAGAGGCAATCTCTGTCTAACGTACAGAGCCATGTCCAACCCAGAATTGTTGAACATGCTCCATCTTAGCAAAACCAAATCTACTCTAGCTACATGCTCTAGGGATATAAACCTCAACACAACAATGAATAGAACATGCTGGAGGGATAGATTCCCTTCGCAGAGACTTCCCTTACTATGGAACAGGGTCCCGATCTACATAAGACAGAGCCCCTCACTATCACTCTTCAAGAGGAACCTTGATGAGTGGATGGGTAACAGAAAGTTCACACCAGGGATCACACCAACAGCGCTACTAGATAGGGGCCAAGGGTACTAGCTGCTAGTACAAGGGTCTTAGGGATCTACTAAAGGGGCAGTGAATACCGCACAATGTGACTGGGCTAATATATGCCTTCAGGCAGATAGCCCAGTACCAACCTATGAACCTATATATACACACGCATATATAGATATATATAGATATATATATATATATATATATATATATATATACACACACACACACACACACACACACACACACACATACACATACACATACACACACACACACATATATATGTACATATATTCATATATATATGTGTGTACATATATATATATATATATATATATATATATATATATATTCATATATATATATATATATATATATATATATATATATATATATATATAGATATATACACATACACATATATATATATATATATATATATATATATATATATTTATATATTTATATATTTATGTATATATAAATGCACACACACACACACACACACACACACACACACACATATATATATATATATATATATATATATTTCAATATACAGATATATAATACTTTACAGATTTTTTTAAACTCTGTGAGAAAGACTTACGTCACCTGTTGACTGTTAAAGACACACATAAATGGTTTAATCTCTCTAATTCTCAATTGTCTGCTTTAAATACTTTAGTTAATGATAAATCCCTTAGAATAATGAGAGCTGACAAGGGCTCTGGTATAGTTTTATTGGAACAGAATAAATATACACAGACCTTATTAAAATATCTAACCAACAGTGAATTTTACTCCCCTGCTTCTATGTCTGATGTTGAAAAGGCCTTTTTAACCATTGACACTACCATTACAGATTTATATGACAACAATTTAATTTCAGAAATGGAAGTTTCCTTTATGAATGTCATTAATCCACACCTAGGAAAAATTTTTGAGATACCTAAGATCCATAAAGATCTTGTTAACCTTCCTTTTAGACATATTGTCTCATAAAAAAACAAAAACTGAGGGGATGGCTGAATACATAGATTTAGTCTTAAATCCAATAGTACAGAATTCCCCATTTTTCCTAAGAGATTCATGGGATTTCTTACATTTTTTACACTCGAATCCACCTCCTTGCTCTGACATTATTCTGGTTACCTTGGATATTGAATAATTAAATACTAATATTCCCCATGATATAGGTATTTCTTATCTAAGCAACTATCTTAATAAGTGTACTAATCTTTCTTCAGATAGAATTGGCACCATCAGTATTTTAACTTCTTTGGTTTTAACTAACAATTTATTTTATTTCACAGACAAGATATTTCATCAGACTAAAGGAGTTGCTATGGGGGCTAAATTAGCACCGGCCTATGCTAATTTGGTACTAGCTTGGTGGGAAATTAATTCCTTGGTATCTCTACCGGATTTTAATCAAGTATACCTTTATAGAAGATACATTTATGACCTGTTTTTTGTTTGGAGGGGTACTGATAGCAATCTTCATTCATTTATTAGTCAGATATCTAATAGTATTCCTTTCCTTAAATTTAAAATTTCAGCCATTGGTAAAGCGGTTAACTTTCTAGACATACAAATCACTTTTAATTCCAACACACTTTCTTGGACATCCTCTATTTATAGGAAAAGTTCCTTCAGAAATAATTATTTACACTACTCCAGTATGCACCCCCACTTTATTAAGCACAACATGGCTAAAGGACAGTATATTAGACTTTCTAGAATTATTTCTGATGATTCCTCCTTTTTAAATGAATGTCTCATTTTCACTAAATTCTTATTAGATAGAGGATCCCCTAATAATTTGTTACAATCTATTTTCACAGAGGTAAAATCATTAAGATCCACCAAGTTTTCTCCCATCATTTTAAATGGTTTTACCCCTAAACACAATATGCTTTCACATAATAACTATATACCTCCCACACCTACAGGTCTCTCTCCTTCTCACCATTCTCCTACACCCACCAACACTGGAACTGATAGATGTTCTTCTTTTCCCATTCCCATATGTAGAGACTCTAATGCTATTAAAAGAGTGTTTTACAATAATTGGGATATTTTGACCTCTAGTCAGGATATCAACTTGAAGTTGGGTTCTAGTCCAGTCTTTACACACAAGAAAATAAAATCTCTACAATTAATGTTAGAAAACAGAGACCACCCCTTTCTAGTATCTCCACCCATTGCTCACCAAATTCAAGGTATGTTCACTTGTAATAAATGCATAGTTTGTAAATGGATCTTCACTGGTAGTAGTTATACCTTTAAACACAACAACTTTATAGTTGAATTCAAAGGCCATTTTGATTGTAATTCTATGTTTGTTGTATACACTGCTATTTGTACCACCTGTTTTTTATTCTATATTGGCAAAACCATATGTAAGCTCTCTACCAGAATTAAAGAACACCTTACAGCTATTAGAAAGGTCGATCCTAATAATGCATTAGCTAAACACAGCATTTCTTGTACTACCTTTACTGGATTTAGTTTCTTTGTATTAGACTATGTACCTTTATTTTTTGGAGACAAAAACACTTTACTAGAGGTTAAAGAATTATGTTGGCAACTTTTATTAAATGCTGAAGCCACCCCAGGCTTAAATGAACACATAAACATTAGATGTGCTTTGAAATGGAACAGATAACCTTAAGCTGTTAATCTTTATTTAGGATTACTTAAGGATTACAGTTTTCTTTTACATATTCATGATTTACTGTACATTGGTTGAATGTTCATATTTTACTGCTCACATGAATATTCATGTTTCTAAAAGTATGGCTTCTCATTGGTTCTAATTGTTTGATGTCACTAACTCATTATTATTCCTTATATATTGACAGTTTTGACTGTAATTTTATACATTTCTGATAATGTCCAGCACAATAAAACTGGATGAAAGCGCTAAAGATTGGCTTTCTGACTCTTATTTTAGCAAGTTCTGTCTTCAGAAGTTTTATAGTATATATATATATATATATATATATATATATATATATATATATAGATATATATATATATATATATATACATATATATATACATATATATATATAAATCTGTATATAAATATATGTGTATGCATATATATATATATATATATATATATATATATATATATATATATATATATATTTATATATAAAATTTGAACTCCAGAAATGACTGCAGAAAGGAAACACCAAAGTCAGTTATTTACGCATTTTGTCCACTTTTAATCAGCATGAACTTCATCAGAAATGCTATTCCAACATTTAAAAGCATTTAAATATTGTTTCAAATAATCACATGAGACCACAATAGCCAATACATGAGTTTAAAAGTTAATTATACACTCGCCACAAATATTGTCATCAAAAAGAATGTTCCTTATGTAAAATATTCACTGTTATGTTGTACTATATTTTACTAAACCACGTGCCACAAGTAAATATAATATACAATAAAAATTATTTAAATCTTGTTTATATCCTATAATCTCTGTGCCTGTAAAAAGCACTTTATATTAATGGCATCATTAAGACCTGGGAATATCATGACACTGAAGTCATTATCAGGTCAAATTTTGGTACGTTTCCTTGCAAATGCTGTTTCATAGTTTCATAGTATAGTACTAGGCTATCTGCCCATGGGCATTTGTAAGCCTAGCCATAGTGATGTGGCTTTTGCCACCCCATGAAATGGTACAAAAATGTACAGAAAAAATCTAGAATACTGTGCCTCTGTCTAGTAGTGACACAATGAAGGTCCCCTTATATAATAGAATTAGTTTACTGTGCCCCTGTCTAGCAGTGACACAGATGTGACCCCTGGGGTAAACTTACGATCTCCCATGCACTCATCAAGATTTCTCTTGAAGAGAGTCAGTGAGGGGCTCTGCCTAATACGAACTGGGATCCTGTTCCAAAGCATGGGAAGCCTCTGGGTTATGAATCTATCCCTCCAGCATGTCCTATTCATACTTGTGCCGAGGTTTAAGTCTTTAGCTCTCGTGGTCCTGATGGATTTGGATTTTTTGAGGTGGAGCATGTCCATCAGATCCTGATTGGACATGGCCTTGTACGTCAGGCAGAGATCACCTCTGAGCAGGCGGTATGCTACTGAATAGAGCTGAAGTTTCTTTAGTCTGGCAGAATAAGCCATATGTTGGAGACCCTTGATTATTTTGGTGAGGTACTTTTGTGGTCTCTCCAGCTGTTGCAAATGCCAGGTGAGGTACATACCAAATGGGGCATTGTACTCAATCATGGGTCTGATGAGGGAGGAATATAGGGGTACAATGACATCCTTGGATATGGATGTGAATCCCTTCATGATGTGGTGTGCAAGGTAGAATGTTTTTCTAACCACTTTGGCAACGTGGGTGTCAAATGAGAGGTCGCTGTCTACTTGGGTCCCTAGGTCTCTGATTACTTTTTCCGTACTCAGTGGGTTGCTGACTATGTGATAATTTGTGGGTACTTTGTTTTTTCCAAAAGGGATGACTATACATTTTTTGGCATTTAGTTTAAGGCCGTGACTACGGCACCAGTTGTCCGTTTCAGTGAGGCCTTTTTGTAGGATGTGTGTGTCTGCTGGTGTATCGACTATGGCGCCTAGTTTGCAGTCATCTGCGAACTTTGTCAGCCACAGCCCTCCCATGTTTGCTTTAACATCTGAGAAATAAATGCCGAACAAGAGGGGTCCCAGGACAGATCCCTGTGGGACACCACATGTGATTGGCTTTGAGCCTGACATTGCTCCAGCGATTTTAACTTTATGGGTTCTGTCCTTTAGCCAGTTTGCAACCCATCTAGTGACATAAGGGTGTACTTTTAAGCTGTTTAGCTTATCTATGATGCCTGAGTGGGGTATTGTGTCGAAGGCCTTAGCCAAGTCCAGGTATGCTGTATGGACTGCTTTGCCCTCATCAATGGCTCTAGTGACTGTTTCGAAAAAGTCAACCAGGTTTAAAAGGCAGGATCTGCCCTTTACAAAGCTGAACTGGGTGGAGTCAAGTGTCTGTAGGTCCCCTATGTCTCTGTTTATGAGTTCTATAATGATTCTTTCCATAGCTTTGCAGACCAGGCTAGTTAAGCTTATGGGGCGGTAGTTTCCAGGGTCTGTAGAGGCACCCCCCTTGTAGAGTGGGACCACTGTTGCTGTACACCAGTGTTCAGGTACATATCCCGAAGTAAGGCTAAGGTTAAATAGCATTTTTATGTGTGGGTTTAGCTCCTCTTGGAGTTCATGTAACACGCACCCCGGGATACCGTCAGGTCCCATTGATGCTGTGTTTTTTGCTTTGTTTAGGGCGGTTCTCACTTGTACATCTGAGATGACAGGGAGATTACATTCAGCTGGGATAAGTATTTCGTCTTTTGGGGGTGAAGGAGGGGAGAAATTTGCACTGAACCTGTCAGCCAGAATGTTAGCAATATCTGTGGGTTCAGTGTATTTTTTGTTGTTGTGAACCAACTCTGAGCATATCTGAGGGTTTCCACCCAGGTTTCTAACATAGCTGAAGAAGGCTTTGTGGTTATCTTTAGTGTCCTTAGCAATTTTTCTCTCAAAGTTTGCCTTGGATGTTTTTATGAGAGAACGTAGTTTTCTGCTAATGTTGATCAGAGATGTCTTCCCTTCATGGGATTTCGCTCTGACGTGCAGTAGCTTCCTTCTTTTGTTATACAATTTGTTTATGGCTGAGGTCCACCAGACAGGACGCTTACATTTGGTGGAGAGGGACTTGGATTTATTTGGGATTGCATGATCCATGCATTCTTGGAGATGTCCATAGAAAGCATTTGTGAAGGATTCGGCATTGTGGGATGTGGTATCCACTGGCACAGTGGGCTTAAAGGATACCATCTCAGTCTTAAGAAGAGTGGAGTCTGCTTTTGAGAAGTTTTTCACTGTGGTCTTTTGTGCTGGGGGTGGAGGTGGGATATGTATATCCAGGGTGATTAGTTTGTGGTCAGATCTCACTAGTGAGGGGTATACTTCCGGTGTGGAGCATTTTGTCCCCATGTTTGTGATGATCAGGTCTAGTATATTATCTCCCCTAGTGGGAGAGGTGACTAGTTGTTCCAGTGCATTTGAATTTATGAATTCTAGGAACCTTTGGGCTAGGGTATTAGGGCTAGAATAATGTACCCAATCTATGTTTGGGTAGTTGAAGTCTCCTAGTATGATGGTATTTTGTGATACATTCATATCCTCCAATGTCTTCAGGAAGGCTAAGTGGGGTTCTTGAGATTGGGAGGGTGGTCTGTAACATGCTACCAGTTGTATAGCAGTTTTGCCTATGGTTAGTTGCACCTGTATGGTCTCTGATGCTTCATGTGTTGCTACTAACCTGGAGGTGTGGGTGTCCTTTATGAATATGGACACTCCCCCCTCCCTTTGTGGTTCAGCCTGGGTTTTGGGGCCGAAAAGCATGATACGAGGCATAGCCTGGTAGTGCTGGGGTGCTCTCAGGAGCCTTGAACCAGGTTTCAGTTACTGCACAGACGTCAATGTTCTCCATGCTGAGGAGTGCATCAAGTGCCTGCATCTTGAGATTTAGACTTCTGGCGTTGAGCAGCATTACCCTTAGTTTTTTCCATTTTTGTTTTCTAAGGAGGTGGGTTTGTCTTTTGAGCCTTGCCTAAAAAAAGGCACTATGTGGGTGGCAAGAGCCTTAGCCAATATCCGAAAGCCCAGTGGTGACAGGTGTAAGCCATCCCTTGCGAAGCAGCGTGGCTTGTCCAACATATCATCCCAGGCATCCAGACATTGGATCCCCTTAGAATGACACCAGTACTTGAGCCAATTGTTAAAGCTGATCATCTTGTCTTTGTATTGTGGTATCATTCTTGGTGAGGGCAAGATGCTGCTCAGGGTCAGGGTTATACCAGTCTGGGCCACATAATCGGAGAGCTCCTCTATGTCTCTTTTCATGTAGTCCAGGGAGGTACGTCTCAGGTCATTCACACCAGCATGGACAATGATGGAGTCATATTTGTACTTGCTTTGGAGTGACCTGAGTGCGTGTGTTATGTGACGGATCCTAGCTCCCGATAGACAGCTCACAGTCACCTTCTCCTTGTTCAGCCTGGTCAGTGGGACATCAGTGTGTCTGACTATGGAGTCACCTATTACTAGTGTATCAGGCAAGGTGTTTTGCCTTAAGGGCTGCAATTGGTCGACACACTGATTTATTGAAGTATGTGTTGCATGTGTTTTGTTTTGAGGTGGTGGATTTTTGGATGTCTGCTTTGGGAGCCTCTGTTGTTTTGGTAAGTTTTTTATTAGAGCCTCCGAGTATGTCTTTGTCTTTTTATGTGTTTGGTTTGCAGTTGTGGTAGGTCTATGTGGGACTGGGATTGTTGTGTGTGTGGTTGCCATCTCCTCCTGTCTGGTCATGCCAGCCCTGAGTTGAGAGAGTTCAGCCTCCAGTTTGGCTATATAGATGCATCTCTCACATGTATTTGTGTTTGTTGGGAGGAGGAGAGGGTTGTCTGTGTACATGAGACAATTGTAGCATTGTCTCAAGATACCCAGATTGACCAGCTGAACTGGAGACGACGGCAGTAATCTACCACTCGACATGCTAGAACAGTATAAGGGAGTGGTATACCTTTAAGGGAAGTGGATATTCACAGGGGTGGTAAGTAGATGTAGTGCTTTACTTAGTACGAGAGTGCTTACTTAGTAGAGAAGTACTGAGAACAAGTGCTAGGCTTATAATACAGTGAGTAGTCTGGTTATAATAAGAGTAGAGCTTGCTTAAGGGAAAATTTGAAGAGCAGACTTGGCGGAGCCAGAAAAAGTTTAACCTTGTTTAACCACCGCGCAAAGCCGTGCAAACGTGGATTTTAAACAGTGAACTACAAAAGAGCTAGAAATGGTCCAAAACAACCAATTACTACAGCTTCTTGAGCTGAGGTCACTTTCCCCAAGGACAGGTAGGCTGCTCAAGGCTCCCCACACACACTGGTGAGCAAAGAAACTTCCTTCTATCCAAGTAAGGTAATGGACAACACAGGAACTACACCACAGCCCAGAATACAGCAATGCCTATAAACTGGTCTAAACTAGTCGAGGAAGGCGGGAAAACAAGGATTTTTTTTTGTTTTTTTGTTTTTTTTTTTGGTAGAAACACACAGCAAATGCAGAAACAGTGATAAATTAGTTACACAGGCTAGCACACTTTAGTGGGCAGCCTCCACAGTTAAATTAAACAAACAAACAAACAAGCAAACTTTCGATCAAATTCGACTAAAATGTAACTTTAAGTGCAGATTTTAAAATAATGCAGCAATCAGTTAAAAACAGTTCAGGCTAGTTCAAGGTAAGCTACAGAAGCTATTCCAAGTGAAAAAAAGCAAAGATACTTAAATCCAGAAGGTAGTCGCTTTTCTGAGTTCCCTGCTGCTAGGACCACTCTGTAAACCCACGTGGAGCTTGTCTGAGCAGTATAGCCAGAAAAAACGCCCAGAGGCAGATTTTAAACAGTGAACTACAAAAGAGCTAGAAATGGTCCAAAACAACCAATTACTACAGCTTCTTGTGCTGAGGTCACTTCCCCCAAGGACAGGTAGGCTGCTCAAGGCTCCCCACTCCCACTGGTGAGCAAAGAAACTTCCTTCTATCCAAGTAAGGTAATGGACAACACAGGAACTACACCACAGCCCAGAATACAGCAATGCCTGTAAACTGGTCTAAACTAGTCGAGGAAGGCGGGAAAACAAGGATTTTTTTTGTTTTTTTGGTAGAAACACACTGAAAATGCAGAAGCAGTGATAAATTAGTTACACAGGCTAGCACACTTTAGTGGGCAGCCTCCACAGTTAAATTAAACAAACAAACAAGCAAACTTTCGATCAAATTTGACTAAAATGTAACTTTAAGTGCAGATTTTAAAATAATGCAGCAATCAGTTAAAAAACAGTTCAGGCTAGTTCAAGGTAAGCTACAGAAGCTATTCCAAGTGAAAAAAACAAAGATACTTAAATCCAGAATGTAGTCGCTTTTCTGAGTTCCTGCTGCTAGGACCACTCTGTAAACCCACGTGGAGCTTGTCTGAGCAGTATAGCCAGAAAAAATGCCCAGAGGTGGATTTTAAACAGTGAACTACAAAAGAGCTAGAAATGGTCCAAAACAACCAATTACTACAGCTTCTTGTGCTGAGGTCACTTCCCCCAAGGACAGGTAGGCTGCTCAAGGCTCCCCACTCCCACTGGTGAGCAAAGAAACTTCCTTCTATCCAAGTAAGGTAATGGACAACACAGGAACTACACCACAGCCCAGAATACAGCAATGCCTGTAAACTGGTCTAAACTAGTCGAGGAAGGCGGGAAAACAAGGAATATTTTTTTGTTTTTTTGTTTTTTAGGTAGAAACACACAGAAAATGCAAAAACAGTGATAAATTAGTTACACAGGCTAGCACACTTTAGTGGGCAGCCTCCACAGTTAAATTAAACAAACAAACAAGCAAACTTTCGATCAAATTCGACTAAAATGTAACTTTAAGTGCAGATTTTAAAATAATGCAGCAATCAGTTAAAAACAGTTCAGGCTAGTTCAAGGTAAGCTACAGAAGCTATTCCAAGTGAAAAAAAGCAAAGATACTTAAATCCAGAAGGTAGTCGCTTTTCTGAGTTCCCTGCTGCTAGGACCACTCTGTAAACCCACGTGGAGCTTGTCTGAGCAGTATAGCCAGAAAAAAAGGCCCAGAGGCGGATTTTAAACAGTGAACTACAAAAGAGCTAGAAATGGTCCAAAACAACCAATTACTACAGCTTCTTGTGCTGAGGTCACTTTCCCCAGGGACAGGTAGGCTGCTCAAGGCTCCCCACTCCCACTGGTGAGCAAAGAAACTTCCTTCTATCCAAGTAAGGTAATGGACAGCACAGGAACTACACCACAGCCCAGAATACAGCAATGCCTGTAAACTGGTCTAAACTAGTCGAGGAAGGCGGGAAAGCAAGGATTATTTTTTTGGTTTTTTGGTAGAAACACACAGAAAATGCAGAAACAGTGATAAATTAGTTACACAGGCTAGCACACTTTAGTGGGCAGCTTCCATAGTTAAATTAAACAAACAAACAAGCAAACTTTCAATCAAATTTGACTAAAATGTAACTTTAAGTGCAGATTTTATAATAATGCAGCAATCAGTTAAAAAACAGTTCAGGCTAGTCCAAGGTAAGCTACAGAAGCTATTCCAAGTGAAAAAAAGCAAAGATACTTAAATACAGAAGTTAGTCACTTTTCTGAGTTCCCTGCTGCTAGGACCACTCTGTAAACCCACGTGGAGCTTGTCTGAGCAGTATAGCCAGAAAAAAATGCCCAGAGGTGGATTTTAAACAGTGAACTACAAAAGAGCTAGAAATGGTCCAAAACAACCAATTACTACAGCTTCTTGTGCTGAGGTCACTTCCCCCAAGGACAGGTAGGCTGCTCAAGGCTCCCCACTCCCACTGGTGAGCAAAGAAACTTCCTTCTATCCAAGTAAGGTAATGGACAACACAGGAACTACATCACAGCCCAGAATACAGCAATGCCTGTAAACTGGTCTAAACTAGCCGAGGAAGGCGGGAAAACAAGGATTATTTTTTTGTTTTTTTCTTTTTTTGGTAGAAACACACAGAAATTGCAGAAACAGTGATAAATTAGTTACACAGGCTAGCACACTTTAGTGGGCAGCCTCCACAGTTAAATTAAACAAACAAACAAGCAAACTTTCGATCAAATTCGACTAAAATGTAACTTTAAGTGCAGATTTTAAAATAATGCAGCAATCAGTTAAAAAACAGTTCAGGCTAGTTCAAGGTAAGCTACAGAAGCTATTCCAAGTGAAAAAAGCAAAGATACTTAAATCCAAAAGGTAGTCGCTTTTCTGAGTTCCCTGCGGCTAGGACCATTCTGTAAACCCACGTGGAGCTTGTCTGAGCAGTATAGCCAGAAAAAAAGGCCCAGAGGCGGATTTTAAACAGTGAACTACAAAAGAGCTAGAAATGGTCCAAAACAACCAATTACTACAGCTTCTTGTGCTGAGGTCACTTCCCCCAGGGACAGGTAGGCTGCTCAAGGCTCCCCACTCCCATTGGTGAGCAAAGAAACTTCCTTCTATCCAAGTAAGGTAATGGACAACACAGGAACTACACCACAGCCCAGAATACAGCAATGCCTGTAAACTGGTCTAAACTAGTCGAGGAAGGCGGGAAAACAAGGATTATTTTTGGTTTTTGTTTTTGGTAGAAACACACAGAAAATGCAGAAACAGTGATAAATTAGTTACACAGGCTAGCACACTTTAGTGGGCAGCCTCCACAGTTAAATTAAACAAACAAACAAGCAAACTTTCGATCAAATTCGACTAAAATGTAACTTTAAGTGCAGATTTTAAAATAATGCAGCAATCAGTTAAAAAACAGTTCAGGCTAGTTCAAGGTAAGCTACAGAAGCTATTCCAAGTGAAAAAAGCAAAGATACTTAAATCCAGAAGGTAGTCGCTTTTCTGAGTTCCCTGCTGCTAGGACCACTCTGTAAACCCACGTGGAGCTTGTCTGACAAGTATAGCCAGAAAAAAATGCCCAGAGGTGGATTTTAAACAGTGAACTACAAAAGAGCTAGAAATGGTCCAAAACAACCAATTACTACAGCTTCTTGTGCTGAGGTCACTTCCCCCAAGGACAGGTAGGCTGCTCAAGGCTCCCCACTCCCACTGGTGAGCAAAGAAACGTCTTTCTATCCAAGTAAGGTAATGGACAACACAGGAACTACACCACAGCCCAGAATACAGCAATGCCTGTAAACTGGTCTAAACTAGTCGAGGAAGGCGGGAAAACAAGGATTATTTTTTGTTTTTTTTGGTAGAAACACACAGAAAATGCAGAAATAGTGATAAATTAGTTACACAGGCTAGCACACTTTAGTGGGCAGCCTCCACAGTTAAATTAAACAAACAAACAAGCAAACTTTCGATCAAATTCGACTAAAATTTAACTTTAAGTGCAGATTTTAAAATAAAGCAGCAATCAGTTAAAAAAACAGTTCAGGCTAGTTCAAGGTAAGCTACAGAAGCTATTCCAAGTGAAAAAAAAGCAAAGATACTTAAATCCAGAAGGTAGTCACTTTTCTGAGTTCCCTGCTGCTAGGACCACTCTGTAAACCCACGTGGAGCTTGTCTGAGCAGTATAGCCAGAAAACACGCCCAGAGGCGGATTTTAAACAGTGAACTACAAAAGAGCTAGAAATGGTCCAAAACAACCAATTACTACAGCTTCTTGTGCTGAGGTCACTTCCTCCAAGGACAGGTAGGCTGCTCAAGGCTCCCCACTCCCACTGGTGAGCAAAGAAACTTCCTTCTATCCAAGTAAGGTAATGGACAACACAGGAACTACACCACAGCCCAGAATACAGCAATGCCTGTAAACTGGTCTAAACTAGTCGAGGAAGGCGGGAAAACAAGGAATATTTTTTTGTTTTTTTGTTTTTTAGGTAGAAACACACAGAAAATGCAGAAACAGTGATAAATTAGTTACACAGGCTAGCACACTTTAGTGGGCAGCCTCCACAGTTAAATTAAACAAACAAACAAGCAAACTTTCGATCAAATTCGACTAAAATGTAACTTTAAGTGCAGATTTTAAAATAATGCAGCAATCAGTTAAAAAACAGTTCAGCCTAGTTCAAGGTAAGCTACAGAAGCTATTCCAAGTGAAAAAAAAGCAAAGATACTTAAATCCAGAAGGTAGTCACTTTTCTGAGTTCCCTGCTGCTAGGACCACTCTGTAAACCCACGTGGAGCTTGTCTGAGCAATATAGCCAGAATAAAGGCCCAGAGGCGGATTTTAAACAGTGAACTACAAAAGAGCTAGAAATGGTCCAAAACAACCAATTACTACAGCTTCTTGTGCTGAGGTCACTTCCCCCAGGGACAGGTAGGCTGCTCAAGGCTCCCCACTCCCACTGGTGAGCAAAGAAACTTCCTTCTATCCAAGTAAGGTAATGGACAACACAGGAACTACACCACAGCCCAGAATACAGCAATGCCTGTAAACTGGTCTAAACTAGTCGAGGAAGGCGGGAAAGCAGGGATTATTTTTTTGTTTTTTTGGTAGAAACACACAGAAAATGCAGAAACAGTGATAAATTAGTTACACAGGCTAGCACACTTTAGTGGGCAGCTTCCATAGTTAAATTAAACAAACAAACAAGCAAACTTTCAATCAAATTTGAGTAAAATGTAACTTTAAGTGCAGATTTTAAAATAATGCAGCAATCAGTTAAAAAACAGTTCAGGCTAGTCCAAGGTAAGTTACAGAAGCTATTCCAAGTGAAAAAAAGCAAAGATATTTAAATCCAGAAGTTAGTCACTTTTCTGAGTTCCCTGCTGCTAGGACCACTCTGTAAACCCAAGTGGAGCTTGTCTGAGCAGTATAGCCAGAAAAAAATGCCCAGAGGTGGATTTTAAACAGTGAACTACAAAAGAGCTAGAAATGGTCCAAAACAACCAATTACTACAGCTTCTTGTGCTGAGGTCACTTCCCCCAAGGACAGGTAGGCTGCTCAAGGCTCCCCACTCCCACTAGTGAGCAAAGAAACTTCCTTCTATCCAAGTAAGGTAATGGACAACACAGGAACTACATCACAGCCCAGAATACAGCAATGCCTGTAAACTGGTCTAAACTAGCCGAGGAAGGCGGGAAAACAAGGATTATTTTTTTGTTTTTTTGGTAGAAACACACAGAAATTGCAGAAACAGTGATAAATTAGTTACACAGGCTAGCACACTTTAGTGGGCAGCCTCCACAGTTAAATTAAACAAACAAACAAGCAAACTTTCGATCAAATTCGACTAAAATGTAACTTTAAGTGCAGATTTTAAAATAATGCAGCAATCAGTTAAAAAACAGTTCAGGCTAGTTCAAGGTAAGCTACAGAAGCTATTCCAAGTGAAAAAAAAGCAAAGATACTTAAATCCAAAAGGTAGTCGCTTTTCTGAGTTCCCTGCTGCTAGGACCATTCTGTAAACCCACGTGGAGCTTGTCTGAGCAGTATAGCCAGAAAAAAAGGCCCAGAGGCGGATTTTAAACAGTGAACTACAAAAGAGCTAGAAATGGTCCAAAACAACCAATTACTACAGCTTCTTGTGCTGAGGTCACTTCCCCCAGGGACAGGTAGGCTGCTCAAGGCTCCCCACTCCCATTGGTGAGCAAAGAAACTTCCTTCTATCCAAGTAAGGTAATGGACAACACAGGAACTACACCACAGCCCAGAATACAGCAATGCCTGTAAACTGGTCTAAACTAGTCAAGGAAGGCGGAAAACAAGGATTATTTTTTTGTTTTTTTGTTTTTTTGGAAGAAACACACAGAAAATGCAGAAACAGTGATAAATTAGTTACACATGCTAGCACACTTTAGTGGGCAGCCTCCACAGTTAAATTAAACAAACAAACAAGCAAACTTTCGATCAAATTCGACTAAAATGTAACTTTAAGTGCAGATTTTAAAATAATGCAGCAATCAGTTAAAAAACAGTTCAGCCTAGTTCAAGGTAAGCTACAGAAGCTATTCCAAGTGAAAAAAAAGCAAAGATACTTAAATCCAGAAGGTAGTCACTTTTCTGAGTTCCCTGCTGCTAGGACCACTCTGTAAACCCACGTGGAGCTTGTCTGAGCAGTATAGCCTGTAAACAATGTAGATACATTTCAGGCAGTAATATGGTGTTCTTCAAACATTTGAAAAAAGGCTTTTCTAGTAGAGGACATTACACTTGTAAAACAAAAAATGTTGTTTATGTTGCTTTATGCAACTCATGTGAACATTTTTATATAGGCAAAACTATTAGGACTTTAAGCAAAAGAATTTACGAACACACGTTAGCCATCAAAAACAAAGATATGTTGAATGCATATACAAAACATGCTACCATTTGTCCTGATTTCAAAATGTTTACATTTTCTGTTTTAGAGAAAGTGAATGATGATTTGTTTTCTGGAAATTTCAAAATTAAGTTAGAATGTAAAGAAACCTTGTGGCAGATCCTGCTTATTGCAGATCAATTCCCAGGTCTTAATGATGCCATTAATATAAAGTGCTTTTTACAGGCACAGAGATTATAGGATATAAACAAGATTTAAATAATTTTTATTGTATATTATATTTTCTTGTGGCACATGTGGTTTAGTAAAAGATAGTGCAACATAACAGTGAATATTTTACATAAGGAACATTCTTTTTGATGACAATATTTGTGGCGAGTGTATAATTAACTTTTAAACACTTGTATTGGCTATTGTGGTCACATGTGATTATTTGAAATAGTATTTAAATGCTTTTAAATGTTGGAATAGCATTTCTGATGAAGTTAATGCTGATTAAAAGTGGACGAAACGCGTAAATAACGGACTTTGGTGTTTCCTTTCTGCAGTCATTTCTGGAGTTCAAGTTATTTAGTTTTGGTGTGTTTTATATATATATATCCTTGTTATGTATAAACATGACTGTTGCATATACCTTCCCTGATGTATCACACCATATTTATCCGATATGTGTATATTTAGATATAACAACATACTTGATTCAACACTAATATCATTAACAAGTACTACACAATTGTAGAAGTCAAAGCAGTTGTTCAATACTCTTCAGTATGTGTACTGACATATGTTTGAAAAAAACAACAACTGTTTTCACAGGTGTGATGGCCTAGTGGTTAACTGCTGTGACAATAATGTACAGGGCCCTGGGTTCAAGACCTGCAAGGGCTGTTTGTTTTGTTGCTAGGCAGAACAAGGACTGTTGGATACAGAATGGTTAAGGCAGTTTTGAGCAGCTTTGAATGGGTTTTACCTGTTGGTAAGTGCTGCTAACATACAGTTAAATGAATAGGGGCCGACACTGTGTAGGCTTTGCTTACCAGTGCGCAAATCTGCTTAGCATTAATATTTAAGCAATGCTTACACTTGCTAAGCATGGCTCAGCCCTGATAACCAGTGATTACATTCCAGTCTGATAAAATAGTACAGTAATGACATCTTTAATAAGTGTATTCAATTCCATGTACATAACATGCTTCTGTGTGCTGTCATCACAGTAGCAAGGGGTGTGAATATACTGTCTGGGGCACCTGAGTATATATGGCTAGTACAACAATCATTTCCTTTTGTATGTGTTTCTTACATGGGTAGTATCCCAGGTTATATGCAGTCACACTTGCATGTATTTTATCATTACGTTGCTACTGTTAACAGTGCTTTCCCAAGTAAGACTAGATTTCAGATTGCACTATAGGAACCATACAACCCTGCATGCAAAGCTGGACTCTGAGTACTGACTATCATGTTCTTGGTGTGTGAGCTGTGTGTTATTAAGTACTTGCTACTGAATATTGATCTGATGTGTGGAAATTAACTGTAGTCTACTATGTGTATAGGACATGTCATTGAGGGCTGCTGTCATGTAGTAATGGCATACCTATCAGTGTCAGACATCTATCTTTCAAAACATTAATCCTATTGCATAACCTGTTGGCTAGCTGATTTCTGTCTGTCCCCTGTACAGATTTGCAGATGTCAGGTATCCATCTTGGCTGCTCACAGGCAATCTATGCTTGACAGATACTGACATGTCTGTGCAGCTGTCTTATGAATGCCACAGCTAGGGAACCCCACCCTGTATGTACCACATGCCATGGATACCTCACCTAGACTACCACAATACAGAACATGCTTGGGTATAGGTCTCCAACCCAAACACTGGCCATGTTATGTAATACTTTATTTATTTTTTTAACATTAGTTATTTAACATTTGTTAACCAGGAAAGTCCAACTTGGAACAAAGCCAATTTTCAGTGGAGGCCTGGGGAGAAAGGCTCCAGATGCATGTCTTTGTAACGTGGGAGGAAACTCACATGAATGCAGGGAGGACATGCAGACTATGCACAGAAGGCACCCCAGCCAAGAATCGAAACAGAAAACCTCTTGCTGTGAGGCGACAATGCTACCGCTGCACCACTGCACGTATATGTTGCATACATGTCAATTGGAGCACCTCATTGGCCCTCTGCAAGGGACAGCTAGATGACTGGATGTTGCATTTAACTGTTACCCGGAGGATCACACATGTGGCATGATACCACTGAACCCACATCCCCTACTCTTCTCATCTCTCCATGGACAATATCCTGGTACACACCTAGGAACACCTGCACGTATGGACCCCAGTACTGACAAATGTGTCAGTGTGCATTGCTGAGAATAACATTGTCTGTGTGTTTGTAAACCTGCAGTTGATAATACCCTGAGGACCTTCTCACACATTACATCCCCCATTGCTATAGTTAGAAATGGCTGTTGCTGTCATGGACATTAAATGCACCTTGTTACACTTTTCACCCTATGGGCTACTTGGAGCTTGCAGTACCAGCACAACACTGTTGTAGAAATGGGAAGATAGGCATGGGTTACCCTCTGAGTCCTGGAAAGTGTGTGTATGTGTGCAAGTGTGTATATTTGTAGGATAAAGCATTCTGAGGCCACATTTTCCAAATACAATACACCTGGCCATACAGTATAAGACATAGTGATGTTGCTGACATTAGGTGAGCCATGACAAACCATCACCCTATTATCCCTGTGGCATGTGCAATAAATGCATATTCCTGTAGTAGCACTGATGAGATAGACAAGGGTTGTACTGCAGTCCTGGTCAATGTGTGATTATGGGTATGTCAGAGTATTATCATGGGTTTCAGTGAGTAAAATATCCAGTGTGGGGTGTGGGTGCTGGGTATACTGTCTTTACACCATGTTACCCCTAGCACATGTCCCAAGGTCCACTGTATGGGTTCCACTGTCACCATCAACCATACAGTTAACTGAGTACACTATCCAGCCCAATGATTCATGTGCTGTGTGCAAATTATCTGTAACAGAATGGACTCACTGACAAGGTAGTTAGCACTGATAAACCCAGGTCTCTCAGATGTGTCTATGACTGTTATGTGTTTGTCAATGTGTATAAGACAGTATGGCATACTATGTATTGTCCATTAACACCCAGTAAGTCCCCCATTGCCATACTGTACAAGGCCTGGTGATGTTCCTCTCTTAACAAGAGACTCGGGACACACCTCATCCCAAAAGCTGTTTGGTGTGTGTAATTAAGGCCAAACACATTAGAAGCAATAAGTACCTAGGTAGGGGTTCTACTCTCAGTGTTGCCAAGTAAGTGTGTGTGTATGTGAAGGGATCTACTGCAATTTTCAGAATATACATATCCCAGGAGGTCATCTGTCTGAGAACTGACTGGCAAATGCTAGCATTTCAAAGGAATCATGTCATGGAAATTCATTCCATTAAAACTAGTAGTAGATGTGCAAATGCCCTCTTCCCCACTGTATAGCTATACTGGAGTTGATATATTTAGTTGGCTGTCGATATTGTGGACACAGCCACCTTCATTAGGGTTATTGTTGTGTGTATCCCCATGCTTAGTCTACTGTAATACTGTACTGTGTATGTTAACAGGTTAAGTAGTCATCACTCACACTATGTGCAGCTCTACACCACCCCACTCCCTTCAAAATGTAAGGCTGTACCACCCACACCAGCACACCTATGTTTACTAATGCCGGGATTGCACTACATTGGGGAAGGGGACATATAGCCTGCCAGTACCATCGTCAATGACATTAAAGTAGCAGGCTGATTATTTACTGCTGTGATGTTTTGCCTATTATGTCTTGGTGGAATTACATAGGCTAAAATGGGTTCACTGCAAAATTAAGTACAGCCATGTGTACAGTATTCTCTGTGTATTACATCAAAACCAAAGCCTCTGTGTGTGTTTGCGTGTGTGTGTGTGTGTGTGTGTGTGTGTGTGTGTGTGTGTGTGTGTGTTATACACAAACATGTGGTGTGTGCCACCCAGTGCACTTACCATTGTCCACTGTAGAAGGGCTGCTGACATCAGCCACCATGCACTCACCTGCATACACCCCTCAGACCTATCAGCCATGTGGCACATGAAGTACCTCTTATACAGACATGTTACTTGTGTTCAGCTGTGCCCAGGATATGACACAATGTGTCACCACAGTGCTATACCCCTTGTAGGAAACAAAAGCAGACCAACATTCTGCTGACACATGGACACCTACAACACAAACTGAATACATTATGGAGGCCACTATCAGTCAGTGTTAATAACAGCTATAATGCATCATGGCTGGACAGCTACACATCCTGACATGTAAGCTTTAAACTTTTCTGATGAAAACATGTTACACAGCATTACATTGCTACACCTTAGTACATTAACCCTGTGCATCAGAACCATATTAGCCTGTCCCTGCATCGATGGTATGGATGACAGGGATGTGGCACAGGTATCATCATATGCACAGAGTGTGTTGTGGGTTTGACAGAGACCTAGACTGAGTTGTTTGGTTGACATCATGTGTGTGTGTTAGGGGGTTTTATTATTAATTGGGCTGTGCAGATGGGGTGTGTGTAGGTATGGAGGTGCCCTAGCTGTGTTGGTGATGTGTGTGTGTGTGTGTGTGTGTGTGTGTGTGTGTGTGTGTGTGTGTGTGTGTGTGTGTGTATGTATGTATGCACACAGTTCAGCCATGTGGCTGCCCTATACAGGGATTTGTTGGACAGCTACAGACCGTACATAGCAGGGTGTGCAGTTCACCGTCTCCCACCACAGACATGAGAACTGTGCTTGCCAGGAGTTCCCCGGGCACTACCAGGTACAAGGCCAGATATGGTACTCTAACCTGATGATGACAGATGTCCGCTGGATCCAGATCCCTGTTGGGACCGGCCAGGGCCACGTGCATGTGGCCTGCTATGTTGTGGTGTGGATAGCACTCCCCTCCTGCAGTGCTGGTGCTGGTACTGCCACTATGGGAGCAGCTCTGACTTGTTGCACATCCACGTAGATGTCCACCTGTTCATGTTGCTGACTTACGTCCAAGTGACTGTCACCCTATTCCCACCATAGGTTCATAGGTTCATAGGTAAGTACTAGGCTAACTGTTCTTGCGAGCCATTGTAAGCCTAGCCAATTATCCCTTGTGAGATTCAAACCCTGCACCTGGTGTTTGTAAGGCAAACACCTTAACCATTAGGCCATATGCTCTAACACAGACATTGCACAGTTGAGGATTCCCAGCATCTCACCCAACCGTCTATCCAGGACCTCTGCAAAATAACGGTGGGCATCTGCGAGATCACGGATGTTGTTAGTAACAGCAGAATGAGTATCCCTCTGGAGCCTCAGACCCTGTCTGGTATAACATTTCATACATGCCTGTGCCTCTATGATGGCCTAAAATATTCATCTGGTGACACCTGCTGTGGCACTTCTGCCAGGGACATGATGTCCAGCAGCCCTCCTACGAGCACTCCTGTACATCTGCCTGTGTGGTACCTCACCGGTCATCCAGCTATGGCTGCTGTGTACAGACACTTGCCATAGTCACCACACTGTCCTGTTCCATGCCACCACCCGCCAAGTGTTCCTCATCTATGGCCACTGGTGATGGGGTATGTATAGGCAATGTGACTGTGTGCAGGGATGGGGTGGATAACAGTGATATGTCAGCTGATGGCACAGCTTCAGCCCCTGACAACCCCGCCTGTGCCTCACCATACCTATCATCATTGTCAGAGTCTGTATGGACACTAACATCAGTTTGCCTGCAGGAGTGACCCTGACCCACCTCGCCACCTTGAGGGGAAACAGAAAACGTATTGTAAGACCTGTACATCATTGCTTACCTCTACACACACACACACATACACACACACACACACACACACACACACTTACAGGTGAGGTGGCACAAAGATATTACAAAGACCTCTCATTACCAAACTGTCAAAATGCATAACATAAGGCACTCAACAGCATGCACTGAAGCTATACTCAATTACCAACATTATACATCTCTGTGATGCATGAGTTGTGTTAGTAGGTGATGCCCTCTCCCCTGGAACACACTGCACCCATGTACACAGTATTGTTGTGCACCTGTTCAGCACCCTGCCCTGCACTGTACGCCATACCTCACAAGTGTACACACCATTGCTGAATGTGTATATGTGTGGCAGTTATGATTGCTCTGCTGCTCACAACCCCTATGTGTTTTTCTGACACATACCTGGGTTGATATGAGGACAGATGTCAATAGTGAATGCCTGACATCCGATTTGCAGATCTCATAATCAGCAGTGCATGTATGAACAATAAAATCCAATTATACTGACAACCTCCAAAGCTTACTGTGGCTGTGAGGAGTGTCCACACCCTTATTGACATGCCACCCTCTTCCCTGATATGTCATGGGGCCACAATACTGCATATGTTAACATTACACACACCTGATATTTGACATATGACCTGTGGAATCAAATGCAGTATCAAACAAATGCGTTAGTTGTGCAGATGTTGACTGGGTTGCATACAATATGTGGGTTGCATAAGTGTGCACACCATTAACACAATGGTTTGTTGCAGCACCTAAGTGAACTACAGCAGTCACTATTCCTGGAAGGTGTATACTAGCATGGCTCATCTTCACTTGCCATTATTTGGTCACTCTACCCTACAAATGTCCCCCAACTCTGCCAGATTGCAAGGTCAGCTCATGTGCAGAGCCCTTGGAGGTCACACAGTGCCTTCACTATTGCTGTGCAGTCAGGGTTATGTCTGGCACAATGCATAACATTGACTGTGTTCAGATACAGCCATTCTTAGCAAGTTTGGATGTATGCTTCAGTTCACTGTTGTGTTTCAGGATGACACCCCTCCCCATCCTCAGCCTTTCTGCAGATGCTTGACAACTATGGGCCACACATGAGTGTTATTTTGCAGTGTCCCAAATTCAGAACACCATGTCTACCTGCCTAGTTCCTGCTAATGAACAACAAACCTAAAGGTGTACACTGGCACCAACAAGGTACATATGGGGATGGTGGGCCTGAGGTAGAGTGAGGTGTTGCTTATGCAGTACATGTATCTTTATTAATACTGTCTGTAGGTTTCAGCCTTGGTCTTGGTACACCATTACACATTGCAACACATGCCTTTGGGAGACTTGATGTTATGCATATGCTACCTGTAGAGAGCCCTGGATGATGTCTCCTGTGGAAAAACTCTTCCATCTGATTACCCTAACCCATAGGCCACACTTATGCAGAGTCCAAGTAATTGTCGACACAGGTACTGCACAGGCAGAACTTGCTAGACATTCCTGCAAGTCCCTCAGTGTTGTTGCATGTGTCTGTGCAGCCTTCATGACCAGTTTGCAACATATGTTGCCATCTGCCTTGGATGAGCATCTGTTTATTTTCTACATTAATGGTGTCCCATACTTCATCATCGCATACATGCTTGTCTGCACTGTTTGCCATGGTATGTGCAGTGGTGAGGTAAGACTACATCTCCCACTACTGAGTGCTACCTTTTGGATATGGTATCCATTCCATGGTTTGTAAGATGTGTGCAAGTCACGGCTGCTCCTGTTGCAGGTGAGTGGGCAAATGTCATGGACATACTTCTTGGACAGCAGACCATTACTTGGTGTGACATTGAGGGCCTGTACTTGATGGAAGGTGCATACTCAAGATGAGTGAATGCTGCAGTACCTCAAAAGCTGCTTCCACAATATGTTATTTGGAGTGTGTGCACACATATGCTTCCATTGTTTGTTAAGGTATATATTCCTCATATTTGTTGTCCTAACATAGGATTCCATCTTAAACATTCATTGCTCATGTTAGGATCACATTACAGGTTGTAGAAGTTGTGGAATGTGGTATTGTGATATTCCGTTGTGTAGATCTGTAACAGTTGCCATTGTAATACAGGTATGTACACTGTTGTAGCCACTGTATAAAGGTAATGTTTCAGACATGTCCCTACTGTAGGCCATTTGTCCCACCGTTATGTTTATCTCTGTCCACACATCTTGCACTGACAGGTTGTTAGTTATACCTGCAGGACTCTTACATACCCTTCAGATATACCACCATGGTGACCACTGTGATGCAGTGCAGTTAACAGCAACAATAAGTGAACATGTACAGCTTGCATTATGGGTAGGTGTGTTAAATGTGTGTATGGCAAATGCCATGGCCATAACATGGGAGGTGTATTGACAAACCTGAACAAAAGACCTCCATACTCACCAGCTACAGGCTGCTGCCCCAGAGGTATATCAGAGGGACCTACATAGTTGTGTGACAGATGTGATGTCAGTAGCCACACCTGTGGCATTGGTACATGGTGGGAGCAGCATTTTAGTATATCAACAGTACAGACCCACAATACTACAGATATACACATCTGTTCATTACTACACTGCAGCGACATACTATGTTATCTGACATATGCATGAAAATGCTTTACAGATGAAGATGGGTAAGCAACAGTGGCCTACTGATATGGACTGGGGCCTTACCTGCATGCTCCTCGCCCATTGTGTGGGTAGCACCCACCTCCACAATGCTATCTTCCGGTTCTTGACTTGGCTGACAGATGGGTGCCCCAAGGCTAGCGAGGAGCTCATCAACATGTGTCAGTGGGGACTGGATGGCATGACCCCACCTGTGGCTAGCTGGTCCCTCTTAACTGCAGCAGCATGCTGACGAGCATGGTGGATGAGGTCAATGCAACAATGTTGCACCTGTTCATAACTGCGGTTATGCAGGCTGACATCAGTTACCCTGTGGACAAGCTCTTTCCACAGGGCAGTCCTCTCCTGCAGATCATGGGCCATATGTCCAAAGAGGGTTCCATGGTGATGCACCATGAAGTTGATGAGGATGTTATTCTCCTGTGGAGGGAATGCAGGCACTCACTCTCTTGACATGGTACCTGCAAGACATAAACAGGAAAAAGGTCTGAGGACCTCATACTGCAAGGATATAATAGTTGTTAATTGACATCTCTCTCCCCACTGCCATATCTGCAAAAATAATCTGAACACACATATCAATGGGTATATTTACACCAAACCTACTGTTGGGATATATATCCTGTTGTGTAACAAATATTGAAATGTGTATCTATTCATGTTCCCTGTTAAAACACTATCATTGGTGGCCTGTTGCTAACAATGTAACCTGCATGCCATTGTAATGACCACTGTGGTTTCATATATGCATGTGTTCTGTTTGTTATGCAGCTGTTCCAAATCTGGTGTTTTGGGTTACTGAGAATATGTATGCATGCTGTTATAACTAATCCTGGATTGTGTTGACTAGTACTACCCACATATGTTCTAAAACTGCAACACAATAGCACATTTGGGAAGGCTGTTCCCAGCAGAACCACATCTTCCATCTCATCTGGCCATGGCACCAGGCCACAGCACGTCTGGGACCCAAACCAGGACCTCATCATCTGCTGGTCCTGCACTACGTTCAGGTTGAACCACCTCAAGGGACGGTGCCTGTCTTCCACCTGAGCTCTGCAGTGAATTGTGGGATCTGCTACACCACCTTGAGGCCCTCATGACACATATAGAGGTTCAGCCTGCCCCTCCTGCTCAGCCCCCAGCACAACCACCTTCAGGGCCGTGAAGGTGCAGTGGTGACTGCCCATGGGTGGGGCCCTCAGTCCCACTGTTTCCATTTAGGGGCTCATGGGCTTCCAATTTACAAACTCTATGTGTCATATACCACCCCGTATGCTGTCTTGTCTATCTTGTCTGTCTTCCAAACCAACCTACCTCCCCATATACCTACTATCCTTCCCTAACATCCCACTCTCACCTTAACACAAAAACTGCAATCTGTTCCCAACACAAATGACACCCCATACATAACTGTCCATTTCACACCCACTTACAACTGCTTATGGGTGCCTTAATCACTCTGTATCCAACAACCCTTGTTCTGGCCAGCAAATACAATATCAGCCCTTGCAAGTGTGTAACGCAGGACCCTGCACACCATAGCCACATCAGTTTACCAGTAAGCCATCTGAGCTGCAGATATGTGTGATGTGTTCTCAAACATATCATGCAGCACTCTCATTCAACAGTATTTATTTATTTATTTTATTTTACATTTGTTTACTGGGATAGTCTGGCTGGATACATGTCCATTTTCAGTGGAGGCCTGGAGAGAAAAGCTCCATATAGATAAACTTACATAAATTATGCAAGAAGTTAGAAAACAGTTAGAATATATAAAAACAAAGTGATTATATACATTGGTTTAGTAGTGTTCCCTTGTAGGGACTCACAATTCTCATGGAAAGACACAATTAAAAATAAGATTGGAGAGTAGGAGAAGTAGGGGAAATGTATGTGTGTGTGTAGATATATATATATATATATATATATATATATATATATATATATATATGTGTGTGTGTGTGTGTGTGTGGGTATGTGTGTTGGTATATATGTACACATACACTTCTGTATATATATATATATATATATATATGTGTATGTATATATATATATATATATATATATATATATATATATATATATATATATATATATATTTGTGTCTGTATATCTGTAGACATACATGTGTGTGTGTGTGTGTGTGTGTGTGTGTGTGTGTGTGTATATATATATATATATATATATATATATCTGGAGGGCCTTCAGACATCAGGAGCACACTCTGAACCTCCTTCCTCAACTGCTGCACTGTTCTGCCTTGCTACAAAACAGAGCGTCACATGTGGACACAGCCTAGCATGGGGGGATATAAAGGGACAGATCTTAGATAAGCCTATTACAAACCTATGAAGTTTGTGCATGATACATTTCACATTAGCATGACTGTTCTGAATGTGGTCGGGTATGACACTCGTGTCTATCATGACTTCATTACTTCCACCTTCAACTATTTACCAGACTAATATACATGTTTGGAGGAACAGAACAAACACTATGATGGCTTACATCTTGTCATTCTGTGCAGATCCACACAGTTGACAGGTGTGGCCCACTGCCCACAGGGCCAGATGCTATGTCCATAGCAGTTGTTCAGCAGGACATCATTGCAGCAAGTCTTGATGGCACATATCAAGCTTTCAAAACCATCTGTCCCATTATTACAGACCAAGTGCTACATGCAATTACATGCTGACATGTTTCACATACCTGTTTTATTGGTGCACTCTTTTCTGTGTTGCACTTCAGGATGTCTCCCTTGTTTTTTTTCTTTTTAGTATTATTTTTGTTTTTTACTATTATTTCTATTTTTTGCTGTTTTTTTTTTGTTTTCCTCTCTCTCTGTCTCTCTCTTTCTGTCTCTCTCTCTCTCTCCACTACAGGGATCAAGCTGGTTTGAATAGGTTGCAGCATGGCTTTTGTAGATGATGCTCATGATCAGGTAATGGCCTCTGAACCAATTGGTGTTCCTCACTTGCTAATTGCATGCAGCCAGCTGTGTAATATTTCCAATAGCCAATGTCATAGCAACCCACTACTATAAATGACTACATCATGTGGGCGTTGTCCCTTTACCTTTCCTGTATGGAAGACATCCTTCCTGTGTGTGAGCAGCAGTGTTACAGACAGCAGGTAGCAATACCTCTTACAACAGGACTTGTGAACACAGGCCAAATACATGTTTGTATAAGGTTCCAGACCTACAGACAGTGTGAGTATTTCTGTTATATGTATTGAATACTGCTTGTTTTACAGGGTTTGTGTGTACATGCTAGTTATGCATGGAATGCAGTCTGTCTGCATATCTCTCAACTGTGGGCCTATCCAAAGAATGGCCAGAGGATTGGCTATGTTTTGTC
>NC_056746.1:1455984799-1456149799 GCF_019279795.1 Protopterus annectens | reverse complement strand
CAATATAATTACCATATACCTATCCACATTTTAAAAGCAACAATAAAAACTTATAGAATACAGTTATAACAAATGTCCCATGCAACATTTTCATTTTGTGAATTCCACTTTTCTATTTAATATAGGCTTTATTGTAATGATTTCATTTAAACCAGGGGGTAGGCTTGCTTGTAATTTTATTTGCCACTTAATTTTGCTTTCTTCTATAAATGTTCTATAATCCCCACCCCTTGGATTTCTTAAAACCTTTTCTAAAATTGTAAATCTAAAATCTGTGCAGCCTGGAGAGCTACTAATATGCCTATATAGTGCATTGTTAGAGTTGTATGTATTTATCTGGTATGTGTGTTCATATATTCTGTCTTTCAATTTTCTTTCAGTTTTGCCTATATAAAAACTGGGGACAGGTTTCACACATAGCCAGATAAATCACACCAGTCGTTTGACAATTCCCTCTTACTGGTTTCACTACATTTTGTAAATAATTGTTAATTTTTATATTTTGTTCTGTACATATGTATTTACACTGTGTGAAATTACCACATTTTGTAGTCCCTAGTTTAGAATTCAACTTAGTGTGCAATTCAAAATTCTTTTTCAGGTTTACCCCTACTTTGTATACAAAATTTGGTTTATTACCCCTATATTCCACAACTTAGGGTTATTCCTCAAAATAGCCCAATTCTTTGTTATAATTTTCTCTACCTCCTTTGCATAGCCTCCAAATGGAACTATCATAGCTCTTTCATAGTTATTATTATTATTTTCTATATTATTTATTCCACTGTCTTCTCTCAAACCATGGATGCTACCTAAAAGTAGCTTATATTTTTTACCCCATTCTCCTTGAATGTATTCCACATATTCATTTACTATTTTTACCGGATAGCCTCTCTCTAAGAACATGTGGGCTACTTTTCCTAATTCCTCATGTAAATCTTCCTTTTTTGAGATCATCCGTGCCACCCTGATAAGTTGTCCCTTAACTATGCTATGTTTTTGTTTAATCGGGTGGTCACTGGAGTATTGCAGGTATGAGTTGCTGAAAGATGGTTTTCTATATGTCTTAGATTTAAAAGTACTTATGTCCTTGTTTATATATGTATCCAAGTAGTTTATACCTTGTGTATTGTAAACATATGTGAATTTCAAAAATCCTGTACTGTTATTGAGGTACTCTACCAGATCCTTAATGATACTTACAGGGCTCTTCCATAAAATAAAAATATCATCCAAAAATCTGACGTAAAGTCTCATATGTTGAAAGAAAGCACTATTAAACACATAGTTTTGCTCCCAGTTTAACATCACCAAGTTTGCAAATACTAGGGCACAAGAAGCACCCATTGCCACACCTCTATGTTGCTTATAGTATTCTCCATCAAAGAAAATGTAGTTGAAATCTAGAACAATTTCCATAAATTCCACTATTAAGTTTTGTTTATCTGAATCCAATGTTGTGTTCTTATGTAAACAGTCCCTGAACATGTCTAATCCCTCCTCTTTGGGAATGCATGTGTATAGTTCAACTACATCTATCGTACAAATGTTATATCTTTATCCCAAAATTCTTCCTTAATTCTTCCCAGGAAATCCCATGAATCTTTGATTATGTGATCACTGTTATGAACCTGGTGTTTCAGCCATTTATCTATAGTTGCTCCAAAAGGGTATGTTTTTGACCCTCGTCCATCCACAATTGGTCTAAAACATAAATTTTCCAAATTTTTGTGGGTCTTTGGTATTCCAA
This sequence comes from Protopterus annectens, assembly GCF_019279795.1. NCBI lineage: Eukaryota > Metazoa > Chordata > Ceratodontiformes > Protopteridae > Protopterus > Protopterus annectens. The sequence goes on along the minus strand of NC_056746.1, from coordinate 1,456,148,049 downwards.
ATATAATGGCTACTTTTGGGTTAATAACTTTTAAGTATTTGTAAATTTCTCCTGTTATTCTTTCTTCTAGGAGGTAATCTTCCAAGTAGTAATCTATTCTTTTGTTACTAATATTAATCTCATTAAGGGATGCTGGTTGATATGTATTTGAGTCATTCAACATTTCGAATATTTTTTGCGAATATTCCAGTGTATCAAAGAACACCATCCCTCCTCCTTTGTCTGGACGCATAACTTTTATAGTGTTATCTTTCTTCAGACTTTCCAGGACTTCATTTTGTTTGTAAGTCAAATTTCTATTAACTAAAGTAGGCTTCTCCTTACTTTTTAATTTATAAATGTCCTCCATAATTGCTTTTTCTAAGACATTTAGAGTTGGATCTAAAGGTGGATTGTACACACTTTTATTACTAGGTTCCAAAATATTATGTTTTCCTTTTCTTTCAGTTTTAGTTCTATCATGAAACATGTAGGCCAAGTTTAACTTTCTCAAGAACAGTTTTAATTCTATAATAGTGTTTGTGTAATCAAAAAACCTTGTTGGGACAAATTTTAACCCTTTCATACATAATTCAAAATGTTCAGGTGTTAATTCTATCCCTGCATAGTTGTAAATGTGATATCCATTCATAGTATGTACAACTCCATTTTCTAGTATCTGTTTATTCATATTTAATTCCTGTTCCTGTTCCTTCTGCTCCATCCTGTTGTCCATTGTTCTCTTTCCTGCTCTAGTCCCACATCCCATTCCTGTTAGTACTGAAAAGTTGGGAATTCACTAATGTCTTTATTAGTCTGCTCTTTGTTGTAGTAATTCCTATTTGGTTCTATTCTTTGCATTTTTCTTTGCCCATTAAATTTTTTATTCTGATTATTTCTATTAAATTTCCCTACTCGATCTCTCTTAATAACATATGCCCTATTTTCCTTGTATTCTTCTAAGTCCCTCTTTAATTTCTTACATTTTGTTTCAAATATTTTATTACATTTAAAATCTACACTGTCTAATTTCTTGTAATACACCCCTTCATATTCTGTAAAAAGAAGGTCATTTTTAATTTTTCCATCCAGAATTTCTGCTTCACCTATCAAATTGCTAAGCTTTTTATCATTATATGTTATTATCTTCCCTATTAACTCCATACCGTGTCTGTCAAACATCTCTTGAAATTCTGCTTTTAAAATATCATCATACTCTAACCCAAAAGGGAATTTATAAACTCTGAGACCTTTAGGTATGATTTTCTTTGTCAAACATTCAGACAGATATCCATTTTCTAACTGCAATTTCTTTATATCCAACACTTTTGCCTCAAACTTATAAATCATATCTTTTACTGTACCAACATACATAATCAGCTCATCATTCCTATTATTTTGTCTTTTATCACATAAAGCTTCATCTGGAAAAACATATTGTATGTTTGAACCTGGAAAGGTAGAATGGGATTTGAATTAAGTACATTGTAATTTTGAATACAACATAGATTGCAAATGTTTTTTTTTTTACGCCATGGAAATATCAATTCCCTTTGACTTCAGTAATATACATATTTTTGAATTAGTTTAATAAGCTAAATGATTTTTAAATATGTTGATATATATAATATTGAGTGTTACATGATTTTAAGATATAGACACTTGTAGTTTTAAAAATTAAGTCAAAGCTTTTGTTAGATTTATAAAATATGTTTATATCTTTTAGTACAATAAATACATATGTTCGTTGATTTTCCTTTTGTATAATAGTTTGGCAAGATAAGAATACCTGTTACTGGTAAGTTTTGCAGATATCTTTATCTCGTCAGATCCCACTATGTTCTACTTATTTATTTGACATTTGTTGACCGGGATAGTCCAACTGAACTTGCACCCTTTTTCAGGAGAGGCCCAGGGAGAAAGCTCCACAGTACAAAAATGCAAGTAAAGATACAACAATGCAAATTGTGCAAGAAAAAAAATCACAATAGAAGTTAAGCAAGTAAAAAATTAACTGGAGTAAAATAAAGTATATTAGGCACAATAACAACTATGTACAAAAGGTTAAACCAGTGACCATTTGCAGCACAAGTAAGAGATCTTAGCAAGAGATGCATTACCAAAAAGAAGAAGTTATAGAGGAGGAAGATAGGAAACAAAGTGTTGGAAATGCAGGAGAATTGAAAGCGGTGGTCAAGCATGAGACTAAAAGCAAAAAGACTGACAGATAAAGGTGTGAAGGAGAAAAAGAGAGAATGGTAGAAGAAAGAGAGGAAATTAATGTCAGATAACTAGGGGTAGGATTTTGGAGGGGTATGGTGAGCAGTAGTTGAATATTGATGTGATACAAAGGAAGTTAAATATAGCATAATTGAGGAAGGAAGAAGTAAGATGTAAAGTGAAAGAGGTAGAAGAAAGAAGAAGGAAAGAGGGAAAGGAGGATTTCAAGTGGGATGATTACAGTGACATCTCCATGTGCTGTATAAATAATTTCTGTTGTCTTGAGTTCATGAACATGTGTAATATTTCTGATGGACATAGGAAGCTTATTCCATGACAGAGCAGGAAGATAGCTGTACAAGTTATGTCCAAATGAATTTTTGGGTTTATAAATCTGTAAGAGACATTGATGGGAGCTTCTGAGGGATCGAGCTGGTTTATAGAGGGAGACAAGATAGGATATGCTAAAGCAGGAGGAGGGCTTGTTTAGGATAGTGTGGAGGATAAGAAGTTGAGTAAATAAGAGTTGATTAGAATACTCTAACCAGCTAAGAGTTTGAAGAGCAAGACAGTGATGTGATTTTGGTGGAAGATTAGCTGCAAATCTGGCTACTTTGTTGTATGTAGTTTTGAGTTTGCATAGTAGAAAAGACTGTAGGTTAGAAAGGATTTGGGAGCAATAGAAGAGGTTAGGGAGAAGATAAGCATGGGTTAGTGAGATTCTGGAGTTGGGTGTAAGGAGCCTTTTGTTTATATATAGTAGGCCTAGCTTTTTATTGGTTTTCTTAATACAGTGGTGTACATGGAGGTCAAATTTAAGTTGGTCATCAACGATAACTCCAAGTAGCTTGGTGTGGGGTTCAGAAAAGATAGTGGCGTTGTCAAGGGAAGAAATGATAAAAGAGGATTTAAGATGGTAAAGACATTTGGGAAGGAATAAGAGGAGTTTTGTCTTTTTAGGGTTTAATATAAGATGGTGGTTAGTAAGCCACGTTTCAGTGTGGTTAAAGGAGGTTTGAGTTAGTGTGAGCAGGTCAGAGGGGTTATCAGCTATGGTAATTATAGTGGAATCATCAGCATACTGTATGAGGGATGACTGAGGACAGGATGTACAGAGTTGATTAGTAAAGATGTTAAAAAGAAGGGGTCCTAAAACTGAGCCTTGAGAGATACCCATTTTTATATGGAGAAAGGGAAACCAAGCAGAGAGCCATTTGACAGATTGCTGTCTGTTAGTGAGATGGCTGGTAAACCAGGAGACTATTGCAGGGGAGAGGTTTAGTTGAGAATGTTTGGAGAGAAGGATAGAATGGTAGACAGTGTCAAAGGTTTTGGAGAGGTCTAAGAAGAGGCAGGACACTAATTTATCATTGTCTCTGGCTAGGGAGATGGAGTTAATAAAGGAAATGAGAGCAGTAGTGGTGCTGTGGTAGGGCTTGAAGCCATGCTGGGTATGGGTGATGAGATATTCTTGAGTGAGATAAGACTGAATTTGTTTATGCACACAATGTTCAAGAATTTTGTACAGGAGAGAGAGTATGGCAATTGGCCAATAATTTGAGAGGTCTACAGACTTTCCACCTTTGTGGATGGGTATAGTATGGAATTTCTTCCAGAGAGTTGGGACAGTAGATTCACAGATTGAGTGGTTAATGAGGATGGAGACAGGGTATGCTATGGAGTTAGTAGCAACCTTTAGGAAGAAAGATCAGCAGAAGGGAAAAATGTTTTAAGTTTAAGAAGGAGATTTTTTATGTAATTGGTAGAGATAGGATTGTAAGTTTAAGAAGGAGATTTTTAATGTAATTGGTAGAGATAGGATTGAGAGAGAAAGGACAGTTTTGTAGTGAGGTAATGGTGGGAGGTGAGTGATTAGTAGGTTTGGAAGTTGGCATAAGTTTGCTAATAGTATCTATAAAGTAGATATTAAAGATGGAGATAGTTTCTTGAGGTGAATTATTAGGGCAGGGGTTTGATGTTGAAGGGTGTCCAGGATGGAGAATTAGGTTCACAGTATTCCAGAATTTTTTAGGATTTGTAGGTTTAGTATTTAGGGGTTTGTAAGTTTGTTTATCAATATTAGTGTGTTTTTTAGCCAGGTTACAGAGTTCTCTATATTTTTGAAAGTGTGTGTGTGTGTGTGTGTGTGTGTGTGTGTGTGTGTGTGTGTGTGTGTGTGTGTGTGTGTGTGTGTGTGTGTGTGTGATTTTATTTTTATCCAGACTTTCCATGCAGTATCTCTGTTTCGGATGAGAGATAGAGTAGACTTGGTGAGCCAGGGAGAGCAACGTGATTTCACTCTGACAATTCTAGGAGGAGCTAGAGAGTTCAGTGTGCTTAGGAAGATAGACTTAAATTGAAAAACAGCATCATCAAGAGAGAGGCAAGACAGGAAAGACCAGTCAATTGCAGAGAGATATCTGTTGAAGGTTTCAGGGTTGAATTTGGTTAGCTTACGACATTCCTTGAATTTATGAGGTCTAAAGAGGTGGAGGAGAATCTTTGAATGCGTATAGGGGAGTGATTGCTAATTGAGTCTGGCAGGGATTCAGGGTGATGGTAGAGGTTAGAGTGGGTGACAAGAAACTAGTTAAGGATAGAACTGATATAAAGTTATAAAGATGTTGAATGAGCAAATAATTTAGGAATATTTAATGGATAGTTTATACTAGTATTACATAGATAGGTATATAGTATACTATTTGTTGGATTATTTAATACTTTTGATTAATAGTAGAGGATTATTAAACTTTATGTAGTAATGGGGAGTAGATTTAAATGGCAAAATATATAACTAAATTAATAGTTTATTATAATATTTTGACTAATGTATAATATTATATTAATTATTTATAAGTCATAATAGCTTTTGGCTAGTTTTTCATGAATTTTTAGGTATTAGTAGGTAGAGAGATAGTGTAGTAGTTTGTCTATTCAATAGGCAAATTGGGAACCTTGGTATCCATGGTTGGTTGTGTTTTATTAGTAATTCATACAGTTACAGTTGTAGACTTGTTTTTGTTTTTATTTACAAGTTTTAGTAGTTTAGTTTATAGAAAGGAAGAATTCAAAAAATGTGGAATGTTAAGATAGTGTTGGAGGAATATATTACAGTCTTATATACAATTAAATTATTAGAGTCAATAAATGTGTCATATTATCTTTTAAAAGAAATCTTTTTAAATACACAGTATGGATAGTTTTAATTCATTACATATTAATGTAAATGGATTTAATAATGGCAACAAAAGGAAATCATTAATAAGATATATAAAATTAGAGGTGAAATTATATTATTGAAAGTGAATCACTTGATAGACAAAGATATACAATATTTAAATAACTTCGGTTACAAAATATTATCATCTGCTTCTTTTTTAAAAAAAGAGCAGAGGAATGCTATACTTTGAAGAAAATCTGCTGTAATGTCTAAGGTCATGGATTTCATTAATGATCCCAAAGAAATGTATGCATTTGTAATAATTAAATATAATGGCAAACTCTATACACTAACTAATTTTTACTGGATCCCTAGATTAGGTGCAAAAGTTGTGAAAGATTACTTAAACTTATTACAAAGTCATTAGAAGGGTACAGTGGCGGCTGGTGACTTCAAATCACAGGGGGGCTGCAGGAGACGCTGAATGGGCGGGGTCAAAGGGAAGGGGTGTGGTCAACCATAAAGGGGAGGAGCTATGCACAAAACCACAAAAAACTAACTTTAATTAAATACGCTGCCCTGGGTGGCAAACCATCATTATGAAAGTCCAATCAAGACAAAAATAAGTATAGAAGAATAAAAATATTTCAATGCATTGGCTGCATGACAGCTTACTTAATATCTAGATGGAAACAAAAGGTTGTGAGGCATGAAAAAATAAATTACTTTTTAAATACATTACTGGAATGCCAGTCAAAATCAAGTATAAGAAAAACCAGAAGCACTCAACTCAAACCACTTCTCCTTGCACTGCAGTTCTAATTATAATATATTCAGCTTTATTAAAGTACCAAGCAACATGCTGAAAGTAGAAATCTATGTGATGCCCCCACTTGTAAAAATGTTTCTTATCCAAAAAGACCTGCTGCCTGACAACTTGTTTCATGGGGAAAACATGATAAAAGTAAAAATGAAAAGCAAACAAGAAACAAGCTCAAGATACATTGCTTAAAGGATTACTGTACAGGTTATGGACCACACATGATTGGCATTCTGTTTAGTTTACGGGTAAAGCCTGTAGAGATGACTGGAAGTCTCCAACAAGTGTAATGAGCTTTTTAAAATAATGGAATCCTGTCCTTTAATACCCAAGGCTTATACATTATCTAGTCAAGTATTCTCTGCATGGCAACAACAGAAAGGCTTTCAATGTTGGCAATTCTTTAACAGTATGCTTATTAAAGCTTACTTGCATCTTACGATGTCAGACAAGCTTACCTTATGGTCATTAAAGCATTGCTACTTAAACACAGAGCAACAGGCACTTTGAGTAATAAGCATAAATCAACAGTACAAAAATATGACAGAAACCAGACCATTCTGCAAAATCAAGGACAGATGAAAAGCCACTGTAGTACTTATGCAGTGTGTCCTCCCCATCCAAGGTAGATACAACTACTCCTTGCCTTGCTTGGACACATCCAGAGTCACTACATGGGGGAGTGGGGTGCAACAAGCATGTCACAATTTGAAATCTCTCTGGCTGACTGTGATGGCCCTGACACATTTGTCATACCTCTCAACTTCAAGAGCAAGAAATCTGGACAAAGCCATACACAGAAGTGGGACAAAGGCACAACAATAAGGACAATTTTTAAATATTGCTCTAATAAACTTAGAAAGATAATAGAATAGGTCTTGCATTAGTATGAATTTTCTGAAGGGTATAAAATCTGAAACTCAAATGTCTGTCATTTTCTAACTTCAGTCTTTAGTGATTTGTCACTAATTTGCCAAAAACACAATTTTATGAAAAATGGACCAAAATGTGATGCAAAAATATAAAATAGACACACAATACAGCTTCTACCTGTCAAAGAAGAGACACTTTAATATTAGTACTGCTACCTTGAGCAGCTGACAAAATAAAAGAATCTACATGCATTTCAAGTAATCTATAACTTTGATTATTACAGTTATTTCTTAATTGTAAACCTTCCATGTTTTCTTCCAAAATTGCTATTTTGTGGAGGGTTTATTAGGGGGAAGAGCAACATTTTGAGCCAAAAATTGGGGACAGTTGAGAGGTTGGCTATGCCTAATTCTATAAAGCAATTTATTTGCATGTACCTCTCAACCTGTTAATGCAGTAAATCTGAACAAGGCCAAATATATTGGGGCACATATAAACAGTACTAAAAATTGCTCTTGTATAAATTGAGACAGTTGATAGAACGGCTCTTACTTTAACATGCATTTTTATGAAGGTTATGAAGTCTGAAACTTATTATTTAGTGACTTCTGGCAAATCATTTAGGAATTAAAACTACAAATTTTATGAACAACAAACCAAAAATAAGAAGCAAAAATCTATTCATTCTTTGAAAATCTGGACAGTTGGGAGGTATAGTTCAGCTGGGCCTGTCTGAGTTTGCTGCCCTTCCCCTGACAAAATAATGGTTGAACTGGAGCCTCTGCAGCCATTCCAATTAACCATTACTTGGCTATTTCACTCCATTTACCATAAACACTAATGTGCATACTGCTTTACTTCAATGATTGGACTTCATTTGAAAGTTTTATTTTGTATTTTACAGCACAAACATTAAGTCATCTGTTAAACAAAGCAATGCAGTCTCACAATGAAAACTTAGCATTAAAACTTCTCTGCCCTTGAAACTCACATTCATTGAAACAGCATTGAAACCCACATTCAAAGAAAATACATTTTGCCAGTGGCAGATAAAGATTAATTTTGGGCTGTTTTCGAATCATAGGCCCCTTGCATATGAAACATACATGTGCTCTTTGATACACCTTCCTCATTGTACTAAAAATTATATTCCTTGTACAATACAGTACACTTGTTAGAGGGTGTTTTAAATTTGTTTTGAACATTTTTCCAGTAAGCAATGAAACAAAACATATGCACCCATAATGGCAAAACTGCCCAGTTGAGAACATTTATCATAAAAAGTCTACTCAGACTTCCACAGTCCACCATTATTAGTAAATATACACAATTCTACAGTCCACCATTATTAGTAAATATGCACAATTCCACAGTCCACCATTATTAGTAAATATGCACAATTCTACAGTCCACCATTATCAGTAAATATGCACAATTCTACAGTGCACCTTTATCAGTAAATATGCACAATTCTACAGTCCATATTCAGTGAATTCAGTTCTTGCCATAGCTGTCAACCTTAGCACAAAACCTGGACGAAGCCAATAATGGGGAATACAGTCCCAAAATAGGGACAAATTTAAAATATTCATCTTATAAACTTAGAAAATTGCTAGAAAAAAGGTTGTGCTACTATGTATTCTGAAGAACATGAAGTTTGAAATTCAAATGCCGGACAATTTTACTGCGGACAGAACAAAAACAATTTTCAGAGGCAGGGATTAATACTGCAGACACGTCTTTGTAAAATGGCAGGGCATCAGAGCAAATCCACACAAACACAGAGAGGAGATGCAGACTCCACACAGAAGCCACCCCAACCAAGAATCAAACCAGAAAACCTATAGCTGTGAGGCAACAATACTACCACTGCACCATCAAATCTGCAAGGAATTAAACATTCAGAAACCTGAAGTCTGAAATTCAAATGCCTGTCAATTTTACTGCGGACAGAACAAAACAATTTTCAGCAGAGATGCAGGGATTAATACTGCAGACACGTCTTTGTAAAATGGCAGGGCACCAGAGCAAATCCACACAAATACAGGGAGGAGATGCAGACAGAAGCCACCCCAACCAAGAATCAAACCAGAAAACCTATAGTTGTGAGGTAACAATACTATCACTGCACCATCAATTATACAAGGAATTAAACATTCAGAAACCTGAAGTCTGAAATTCAAATGCCTGTCAATTTTACTGCGGACAGAACAAAAACAATTTTCAGCAGAGACGAGGGATTAAAACTGCAGACACATCTTTGTAAAATGGCAGGGCACCAGAGCAAATCCACACAAACACAGGCAGGAGATGCAGACTCCAAACAGAAGCCACCCCAACCAAGAATCAAACCAGAAAACCTATAGCTGTGAGGCAACAATACTACCACCGCACCATCAATTATGCAAGGAATTAAACATTCAGAAACCTGAAGTCTGAAATTCAAATGCCTGTCAATTTTACTGCGGACAGAACAAAACCAATTTTCAGCAGGGATTAAAACTGCAGACACGTCTTTGTAAAATGGCAGGGCACCAGAGCAAATCCACACAAACACATGGAGGAGATGCAGACTCCACACAGAAGCCACCCCAACCAAGAATCAAACCAGAAAACCTATAGCTGTGAGGCAACAATACTACCACTGCACCATCAAATACGCAAGGAATTAAACATTCAGAAACCCTTAAGTCTGAAATTCAAATGCCTGTCAATTTTATTTAACATTTTTAATCAGGACAGTCTGACTTGGAACAAATAAACAATTTTCAGCAGAGGCCCAGGAAGAAATAATGCAGACATGTCTTTGTAACATGGGAGGGCACAAAAGCAAACCCACACAAACACAGGGAGAAGATACAGACCCCACAAAGAAGGAACCCCAGCCAAGAATCAAACCCAAGAACCTGCAGTTGTGAGGCAACAATGCTACTACTACACCATCAAATATCAAGCATTGCAACATTTACAAACCACAGATATTATGAGGAACAGATCAGATCGAATATGAGGTAAAAATCTGAAATTTTTTTACAAATGGTGGTGGGTAGGGAACTCAAGTCTTTGACACCTGCATACAGGGTACAGGGTTCAAGCCTGAGGCATTCCCTACCACACCACCATAAGCACCTGGGGCATTTTCACACACACACACACACACACACACCAGTAAAGCACAAGCACCATACACAAACTCCAGTAAAGCAAAAGCACAAACTCAAGCACCATACACAAATAAAAAGCACAAACTCAATAAAAATAAACATTGTAAATTAAAAGGCACCTTACCTGAATGAATACATCCAGAGTTAACGTCCGTACATACATCCTTCCCGCAATACTGAAGACCAGCGAGATCCCAATGCTCCTTCCGGCCGAGATCCCTAAGGCTCTGTCCCGAGTCCCTGCTGCTCCTCTGTGCACTGTAAAAGTGCACAGACGTCTCCTTGTGTCCCCCTATGGGGACGGCCGAACTGCCTTGAGCATGCATAGACCGATAAGTCGGGACTCGGTCTATCTTGCATGTGAAGTCCAATTTTAAAAAATATTTTTTATTTTTCATTTTTTTTTCTTTCTTTTTTTATTTTTGAGGGGGCTGCAGTCCGGCAGCCCTATGCCACGAGCCGCCCCTGGAAGGGTAGTTTAATTTTAGCAGAGGATTTTAACTGCATATTTAGTATAGAAGACACAAGTGAGGAGAAGAAAGATACAATTGTGGTATTGGCTAAAGCACTAAACATATGGATTAGTAATATTTTAGTTGATTTACTAGTAAAAGCAGAAGATAAATCATTGTTCTTTAGTCATTATTATTATTTGTATGAGACGTAAACTAGAACTGATAGGATTTATGCCTCTACTGATTTAGTTATAAAATGAATTATTTTAAAACTGTTCGTCGTGCTTTAATCTGATCATAATGCACTAAGTATTAATAATTAATGGATGGAAGGAAATTTCAGGTTATTTATAGAATCCCAGTATATATGATGAAATTAAAAGAGATTGAGAGTTACCTTGAGGAATAAATGAATAATTTTTTATCTTTGAATGACAGTGGTCAAGTTAATAATGTCATATAATGGGACTCCTTCAAATGCATATTAAAGATAGAATGGGAGGATGGGCTAGTAATAAAATGAATGAGGAGGATAAAGAGTTGTTAGAAATACAAGAAGAAATATGCAAAGTGAGGTTTGAACAACAAACAAAGGAATTAATTAGTACTGAAGTCATTAAATAATTAATGACAGAATATCAAACAGTTTTAATGCATAAAGTAGAGACAGCTTTTGAAAAAAATAAAATTGCATTTTTATGCAATGACATCAAAAATCTACATAGATTAACTGATAGAAGTAAGATGTTAATTAAGCAAAAAGACCCAATTCAGTAATATCCAAAATCCTTATACTAATAACTTTACTTCAGACATAAAGGAAATGCTTAACATTTTTGAAAAATTCAATGAAGATCTTAATAAAGACAAAAATAATTATCATGATGATTACAAATTTGACAAGTACTTAATGAAAAATGCTACTAATAAACTTAATGACCAACAAATATCTGTGTTGAATAAGCCTGTTAACCCAATAGAATTTAAAGAAGCTTTAAGAAAATGGAAAAATGGTAAAGCTCCAGGGTTAGATGGCTTAAGTATGGAGTTATATAGTCTTCTTCTTGTTAAATACATTAGAATTACTGAGTGACATTTTCAGGATAATTCAGAGTGACAAAATACTTCTTCCCTCATGGAAATTTTCTGTAATCACACTTATATTTAAAAAAGGAAAGGATAATAAGTTAGTTTCCTTATTTAGACCTATTTCATTATTAAATGCAGACTATAAAATATTTACTTCTATAGTCACTACATGATTAAGAAATATAGCAAATAATTAAAGATCAAACAGGATTTACAGTCAATAGATTAATGTATGATAATATAAAAAGGGTAGTAACTATCTGAGATTTAGCCAAAGGAATAAAAAAGAAATTGGACCTAATTAGCTTAGATATAGGGACTTCAAAGCACTGGATCTTACATTTTTCAAGGACTCACTTTAAACAAAGGCACATACCAAGGGTGTTCCTTGTCCCCTCTACTATTTGCTTTAGTTATCAAATCCTTAGCTAATAGTATAAGAATCAATGAAAAAATGATGGATCCTCAGTTAACAAGGATTATCAGTCTAATATATATATATATATATATATATATATATATATATATATATATATATATATATATATATATATATATGCAGATTACGTTTTGCTAATTATAAAATATTTAAATTATTCAAAGAAATAGATGAGGAAATTGAAAAGTTTCAAGTATTGCTACTAAAATTTAATAACAATAATAAAACTGAAACTTTAGTGTTAAATCAAGTTACTAGATAATAAGTTTAAATGTAAATATAAATATAATTGGGAAGGAAAAGAACTAAAATATTTAGGAATAAAATCAATCAAGATGACAGTAAGATTATTAATAATAATAATACTTCTTATTAAAATGGAATTAATGCCTTTTTACTTTTGAGGATTGGTTAGTACTAATTAAAATAATGACATTATCCAAGATTGTATATATTCCATTGAATAGATTTAATACCTGATAAAAAAACTTTTAAAGAAAATGGAAAACATGCTAATTTCATTCTTATGGTATCCTAAAAAGCTGATAACTGCTTATAGAATTCTTATAAGATTATGGGAGTATGGTGGTGTTAGCTTCCATTTATGCTCTGGATATACTTAACTTATACTAGTCAATGGAAAATCATTCAGGAGTAGATTATAGTAAATTCTTATAAGTTATCAAATATGGTAAATTAGAAATATGTAACAATCCTTTCATCTGGTCAATAACATTTACCTTAGAAGGAAATCCATTTCAATCTTTAGACTCTGCATATATGAAATTAATTCTTAATACAGTTAAGAAATATGTTTTTAAAACTCCGTTAACATCAAAATGGAATGTTTTGTGCTTTCCCATTGCACGCATCTTTAGATTTAAAGAAACTCAGAACACTTTTAAAATGAATTTTCTAAAAATGAATGGATTAATATTATGGTCCGATTGCTTTGAAATAGGAAAAGCTAAGCTGTCAGAATATTTAATAAAAGATTATACATTGGATGAATCTGTTAACCAGTTAATATTATCCATACATGAATATATAGACAATATGAGTGAAGAGGAACAGAGCACAATTCCTGCATGACATGAATATATGACTGCTATCATCAAAGGTAAATTGACCCACAAAGGAAGCTTGTCAAAGTTATATAAGTTAATTATAACTAATAATAATAATAATAATAATAATAATTTTGATGCAAATTTCTGGAACCGTTTAGATAGTAGTGGATTGTGTAACTCAACAGATGACAAGAATAAAACTTTGTTACTTAAATCAGTTTGTCAAACTTCTTAAAATTTATACTGGAAAGTTTTTAAGTGGAAATATATACCTTGAATGTTGGTTACTTCCTATGAAATCTCTCAGTTTAGTATAATGACTTCTTCAGTTTGTTGGTAAAGATGTAAAAGCTGATTGTACACAAGTGTATGGATTCTGAAAATTGAATGCATATTGGGAATAGGTAAGTATATTTTAAGGGGTTATGATCTGATAATTGTTCTTTAACTGGATCAATAATACTAATGAATGTTCCACTTCCTGTATCTGTAAAAGCCAAACAACTAAAAAGTATTTTGCAGTTGCTAGAAAAGTTATTACAAAATATTGGAAATCAAATTCGGTTCCTACGTCCAAAGTATTTTTAAATTTAACAGCAGTACTTTATAAAACTGAAAAAAAAAACAAGTGATCAAAATAAGATCTATAAATCATAATAAGACTTTTAGTGGTTGGGATTGCCTTGAAATGTTGCTATTGAAATACCAAAACTCTTAATGTGTTAATTATATAAGATTACCTTGATGATTCAATGTATTCCTAAAATTGTATAACAGTATGTGATGTTGCATTTCTTCATTTCTGTGTAAATATTGTAAATATGTTAACTTAATAAAAAAATTCTTAAAAAAAATAAAGTTTAGAGATTTTTTTCAACTCTTTTTTATTCCCTGTAGTTGACTATCAGCTGATTCTGGGCCTGTCCTCATCCTCCAGGTCTGTTATACTCACCTTAGTTGTCCTTGGACTAACTCTGATGCATGTTTAGGGCCAGTGAGGAGATTGAGATGTCTTGGGCGGTATCACACTCCTACAAAGGAGTGTTATGTACTATTTTCCACCCTGTGTGCATGCCCAGCTCCTGTTGGCTGAGATATGCAATGACCATCAGTTCTGGGCAGCCTCTGACATCTATAAAGAGCTGGCAACATCAAAAATACCTCACCTACCTACAGGCAGTGCCTGACAATTATCTGCCTAGACTCCACCAGGGTTGTTAAACCATGCAAGTGTGCCTCAAATATGCACATTTCCCCTCCCTCCCTCCAGACTGGACAAACCCAAACCCTTCCTCCCTATCTGAACCATTTAGTGCCCTAGTTGCTATTGAAAATCAGGACACCTGTGTCATAGTCAGGGTTTCATCCCTCTATGCCATCAGCTCAGGCAGAGTTTGGAGATTTTTGAGTCAATGTTTTCTAATAGCCTTTTAATTGCTTTGAAAGCTATAGTAAGAAATGGACTATTCTGGTATAGGGAGAACAGTTTTATGATCTTTTTTATTGTTGTAATGGAGTGGTGGAGATGAGTCTAGAAAATCCTCATTTTTTGATATTGAACTGCTCTATTTACCTACTTTGTAAATATCTCCTATGGTTGATTTTAAACAGTTCTAAAAGACTTTAAGACTGTATTGAGCTGGTTGCTGTCCATTGATTACTGCAGTTCTGGCATTTGTTCTTAATGCCTAATAAATATTGTAGGTCTCAATGTTTTTTGGGTTTGCTTTCCATTTTTCCCATACTCTTTTTCTTTCACAAAAGTGCCTTCTGGTCTAGAGACAACACTGACTCTGACTAGCCTAAGTAGAAAACTTCTGTCTTGAAAGGGGGTTATTGTATTTGAGAATGTAGACAATAGGATGTTTACTGAAGTAGTTGGAATGCCAGTCCTGGGTGTGCAGCTCTGTAAGGAGGGTATCTTCCATGGAGTCTGTTACAGCTCTAACTTATCTGAGTATCAGTAGGGATTTGTTAGTTTTGAAAGGCTGACTTGATAGTGCTTAATCTGTGTATGTAAACATAATTTGATATTAGTGCATCTGTAAAATAGGATTGTTGCAATGATATCAGTAAGTATTTGATTTCAGGATAGCATCTGGGTTGGTTGTTTAACTAGTTGTGCTAGGTTTAGAATGCAGATAAGCTTTTGCTTATTAGGACATTACCAATTTAAATTGAGATCATTCATAATATTTTCTTTTTATTTAATGATATGTATAGAGGAAAGTGGCTTTATGTAGATTACTTAAAGGAAGATTTTCAAATTAATCACAAAAAACTTTTTTCCTAGCTGTGTTTTCCCTCCATGCCCATAGACCATGAAATCTCCTGCTGTCAGTCTTCAACCCATTCTCTCCCTCCCAGCTATGGAGTCCTTAGTGTAAAAGTGAAAGCTGACCAGAGGGTCCACCATTCAGGTCACCATGGTGGTCGTGGTTTGTGATTTCACAACATCCCAGCAATGAGGGTCACCACTCTTTTGGTGTCTGATGCGAGGATCTCTGTACCTCAGGTCAGCCCAATCTCTTCTTATGCATGCATGTGCTTCTAAATCTACATAATAATGAAGACTACCATAATCACTTTGGGACTGACATGGCTACTTACCCAGTTCTGGACATTCTCAGCACTGTGCAAACCTCAGTCTACTGAAGGCCACGTCTCCATCTATCCAGGATAGGTGAGCTTGCTTCACCCAATCACTTCTACCCTCCCTTGCAAAGCTCTTTCAGCAGCCAAGCTGCTATTCTAACGCAGGTTGCCTGGGCCATAGTTAGGCTTCATCCCTCCCTGTGTGCCACAGACCCTGGGTACCTCCAAGCGAGATTTGTATAATTAGCCAGTTTTAGCTCTGGTTGCTAGCAAAGCTGGATTGGACTATAAGCTTTAGGGGATATGGTTTTTGATATTGCTTATTAGCATTATGATTCTGCCAATATTACAGATGCCTGCTCTGTGGTCATAGTAGCAAATAAATTGCTTGCTATGTGCTGAAGGAGAAAGGAACTGCAATTTAGCCATGATTTTGCTACAGCTATGATGGATTATAGCAATAACCCATGCCTAGGTGTGGGTAATGCTGGATTTACCCATGGTTGGTGTGGTTTGGTCATGAGGGCAAAGCCTGAGTGGCCAAACAAAGCCAACCATGGGTAAATCCAGCATTACCCACATCCAGAAGTGGGTTATTGCTATTATACAATGACATTATTTAAGAAAAAAAAATGTACTTTTCTTAAATAATGGCATTGCATAATGCCTCCTTACTGCCCTTCCGCAGCTGTCTGGTATTCTGTGGCAGTTCTGATGTACTGCGCATGCATATGCCTACGCAGTACATCAGAGATGTGGGCAAAAGCAACAGAGAAAGCAAGATCTCTGTTGCTTATTTTAAAGCTGTCTCACTATGTTAAACCCATTTAACATAGCGAGACAGTTTTGAAAAAAGCAACGGAGAAAGCAAGATCTCCGTTACTTTTTACAAACTGTTTCGCTACGTTAAATGGGTTTAACATAGCGAGACAGCTTTATAAAAAGCAATGGAGAATCTCCGTTGCTTTTTTTAAAGCTGTCTCGCTATGTTAAACTCGTTTAACATAGTGAGACAGTGTTTCTGTAAGAGGTATAGTAATGGAAAAAGTCCGGGCCACCGGTCCTTTTTCCTTTACTATAACTCGGATTTACAATGTGCATGCTGACCAATCAGCGTGCACGTTTTTGAATATTAATGGGGGGGGGGTCGTTGTATAATATGCTATAATGCCCACTCTTCATATAATTCTGGCCATGTTTACTGGTGCAGTGTAAAAATCTTTATTATGGTTAAGCTGGAGGGACACACAGTGTCTTGGATTGGGGTGTACAACTCCAGTATTTAAGATTAAATTCATTTTTGTGAATTCTTGGTTATGGGTAAAGACATATCTTTGCATTTTAGAAAGGATGCTATGTAGAAACTTGTTGCTAAGGATAACTTGTTTAGGGGATGTCCAGGCTATTGTATTTGTCCATTTAGGCCACTATTTAGGGATATATATTAATCATTATTGCCTGGGACTTGTCATGTGTGTGTTATATATATGTTGTTATTTATAATGTTTGTAATTTGAATTGAGAGGTAGCCGATGGTTAGTTATAAAATTTTAAACAGAATTTGCTTTTGCATTGTTATTGCCATTATTGGTGGAACTCTGTCTGCATTTTTACTATAAAATGCTGTTACAGTTTTATAAGATTATGGTAAGAATTACCTGTGAATTGGGTAACTTTGTTAAGCATGTATTTTGAAGTGTATTGCAGTTGAGGCTTAGTAGTCTTTGATTCCTTTGACGCTAGCACAGTTTAATAAAGTTATATTAGCAAGCAGCTGTGGACTCCATATACTTTGGTATTTCATTGAGTATACAAGGCAGAACCAGTACATGGACTATAATCACCTTGGCAACACTTAGGCTAATGCAGTACCTCCTACTTAAAAAAAATGCTCACGTTGATGTTAAGAAACAAACGACCATCAAAGAGCTTATTAAAACAAAAATAATAGTTTTAATTAGTTCAAGAAATGTGTCTTTCGAAAAAAAAAAGCTGTTAAAAGTTAAGCACTTTCATCCTTATTGGTAGGACTTCATCAGAACGAATTATCCGTTACATATTACAGTTATATAACATTGTTCAGTTGTCACATGACTTTAAGGAACCATTCAAAATTCAGTTTCCATGGAAAACTGGAAAAAGCATAGGATGTGATGTGATCTCAATAGCCATTCAGTTGCCTATCAAGGAAATCAGTACCCTCCATATAAGTAGTAATAAAATAAATATGTAAAAAATGTTGTATGTTAGTCATACCAGTAATGATCACGATACTTTGAACACTGTCACATTTTTCATAAGTTCTATATAAGTTTTCCATAAGTTTTTATAAGTTTCTTATCAGCTTTCTAGAAGCTTTTTTAAAGTTGTTTCTTAAGGTTTGTTTAAGATTTTTTGAGATTGTTATGTATGAGGAATCATTATTGGTATGCCTATTGGTATTGTATTTTGTTATTTGCAGCTCTGTCCACTGTTCTCCATGATTGCCTCATTATCACTATTTGATGGCAGTAACCAACCACATTTTCTTTAAAAAATCCAATTTTTGGAGGGATGGATCAAACGTTTGAGCCAGAACTGAAGACATTTGAGAGGTGTGCCACAAATTCTGCATTCCTAGATGGGTAGATCGTAGATGAAATAGATTACTTGGGCTCATTTTCATTCAAACTGTGTGGTCAAAATCTGGGCACTTTAGAAAAATAACAATTTTTCACAATGTACAAATACAGTAGTAACATAAGTCACTAACATTAACCAAAAATATATATATCAGTTATTGTGTATGATATATTTCAAGCCACATTCTTTTGGGGAATGATATTTTTCATGTAGCCTCAATTGCAAGTTTTTAACAAAGTTTGAACACACACTCACACACGTATTTGTACATTCATAAGTTGTATTCCCTAAGTGGGAAAGACATTATTTTCAGTGATAATGGAGAAAGACTGACTGAGAAAGTGTCTTTGAGATTGTGATTTAATATGAAACAACAGCAGCACATGCGTATATATAATTTTGCTTCTGCTGTAACACTTCAACTGTCATGCAAAAGCACTATCTCAGTCTGGTGTCCTCCATTATTGCTGATCTTTCTGTCTGTGATGTGTGTTTAGATAGATGCATACTTAACAGGACATGATACTGTATAACTGGTCTGATCAGAGAAAAGTGTAAAGAACTGATACCTCTTTTGACCTTTAGTTTTTAATCTCATATATAGAAGGATATCCTAATTACTGTTGCCAGGTGCTGGTCAAATGATAAGAAGTGGTCTGTGGCCTGCAAAAGTGCTGATATATCTAATGACTGTATTGATATTGACTGGGATGATGTCTAAGCTGCAAGTTGCTCTGGAGGTTTGTTTATCAAAATGACAGTACTACACTTCTTTGTTTTTAAGCTAATTTCTAATACACCATTGAATTGTAAGGCTAAGTTCTTCCTTTAGTAACATGGGATTGTATGCTGGGTGAATGACGACACCTAGCTTACAATCATCAGCACAGTTAGTCAGCTGTAGTTAACCACTGCAGTCATTGGCACAGTTAGTCAAATGTAGTTAATCACTGTCTGGGTTAGGGGTTTGGGAATTTAACAAACAGATGCTGAGCAGAAGGGTTCTTACAACTGAGTCATGAAGAATGCCACTACTCATCTTTTTGCTTTCTGAGGTGGCACTTGCTACTTTTACCATGTGGTACTTTCTTTCAGCCACCGTGCTATCCATCTTATAACATTAGAGTTTACATTTAGGGCTTTAAGCTTGTTTACAACTCCAGCATGTGGAATTGTGTCAAACCCTTGGCCAGAACCAGGTACGCTGTGTGAGCTATATGGCTGCTATCTGCAGCTTCAATGACTTTCTCAAAAAAGTGGATAAATTAAGACAGTCTCCTGTGTAAATAAATTGTACATAATAAAAATATTTTGTAAATAATACTACCAAATATCAACTATTACTACTCACTTCTAGCTCTACTGGAGTTAACTATATTCACTTTAAATACACTTCCTAAAACTCATTCTTACAATATAACTAGCATTCTTTAACAACTGGTTTCACCCTTATGTTCTGCTTTTCTTCTTCTCTATTATTCTGTTTTGCTGAATGGGTAAATATGAAAGTAGTGAAAAGATTCCATGAATAAGTGACAGATTTATGTTCTTGTTTTATGATTCTGTTTCAAGTAGCATTGTATCCTTGCGTTTTTATGGCTTTGTTTCATATATTATTGTAAATCTTAAGCTTTTCTACTTGGGCCTCCACTGAAAAGGGCTTCAGTGCTCATCTGGACCTTCTTGGTAAACAAAGTAATAATTAATTAATAATTAGACACAATCTCTCTTTGCCAAAACCAGATTGTTATGGGTCAAAAGCAGAGTTTTATATCACAGTTTAGGAAATCATATATTATATGTTCCATGGCTTTGCAGATTAAGCTTAGTAGACCAATGGACTTATAGTCACCAGGGTCTGTGGCTTGGACTTCTTTATGGAGGAGCATAAAGACAGCTGTTTTCTATGCTTCAGAAGCATACCCTTTTACTATACTTAAGATCAACAGTATTAGGAGGGATTCAGGGAAGGCATGTTTAGTACTATTAATTAAGCAGCAAGGTGTATTAGCACAATCTATGTAGGTGGTATTTTTAGCTTTAGAGAGTGCAGTTAGGATATAATAATTTTAGGAGTGAAAGGGACTTGTGAACTTCTGGAACTTCAACGAATGTTTGTTGTCTAAAGTTAGCACAAAATGCATCTGCAAGTATATTATGTGATATATTTAACACCATTACAAAATGTGGACATTGCTAAGCATCATTTCTTAATCATCAGAGAATAATTTATGATCATCATTAGCTTTAGATACTGATCTTAATTTTGTTTTTGACTGATTTTCCTTTTAACTTTCAGATTTTTGCTGATTTTTTTTTGTTAAGAGTCTTTAATGCGGTCAGTAGAACATTTGACCTGCTACTGGGCTGGTTAACTATTTGTATGAGGGAGTTAACATTTTTCTAAGTCTAGCAGTTTTGGAGCATAATTAACCTTTGAGGTATATGTGCTCCACTTAATTGATGGGTAGTTGAATTCACCTGTCAAAAAGGTATTCTATTTATAAATATTTTGTGGCTCTCTGGTGACATAAAAGGTAACTTATAGCAGGTTGTGAATTGAAAATTTCTCCCATTTAGGGTAATTTGAAGATCAGTAAGTCCTGTTTGTGGGTTGGGGGAATTTACTATAAGTTCAAAGAACCAATAGAGGTAACAGTTTTTATAAAAACACAGGTTAAATCAAAATAATTGCCTGTTGGCTTGTTTTTAAAAAAGGAAAATAAAACAGTACCCTTTTACCGTCTACCAACAATTCAGTCCCATACAGCCCATCCAAGAAACTTACTGTCTTGCTGTTGCAGACTACCTTTTTTATACTGCATTAAGTGACAGTAAGTGCAATAACATTTCTGACAAATACTATGGGAACTTCTCATTCCCTAGGCACAGTTAAAGGCATGTGCACATTTTTAAAACTCAGTGTGTCACCACTACTCCCCCCAACATGATGCAAGGGGTTGGAGTTATAGTGACAGATTGACAGATTGTAGAACCTCGGCAACCCACCAGAATTTCACTGAATATGCCAGGCATGCAGATCATTGCACACTGAAGTATTGGAGGGGTAGTACTCACTGGTAGAACTTTATTTTACCATCAGTCGGTGTACTCATAGATTGAAATAGGGCATGATCAGTTACCAAATTAAAGGGCCTATCTAACAAATAGTACTTCAATGGATAGAAGGCCTGCTGTACTGCTAGGACTCTTTCAAGAACTTGAGCATCTATTTCCTTTCTGCATCGCTCAACTTCCCTCTAATATACCACACAAAGATAACACTGCTCCTCAACCTACCTTTGACACATTGGCATATAGGGTGAATTCTTTAGTAAAATCAGAAGTCACTAACACAACTTCAGAATATAGGATCTATTTTAGTTCACTAAGCATTCTGCATGTCTCAACAGCCATTGGACCCTGACAAGCACTTTCCCCTTTGTGAGATCTGTCAAAAGATGGGAAATATTTGCAAATTTAGGTACAGACTTTCTTAAGTAGTCACCTATTCCAAAAATCCATCACTTGTCTTTTAGTGGAGTGCATAAGTCAGATTTTATGTCCTCTATTTTTTTCTAGCTCTGGTCTTACCACCCTTCTTCCTATAAGTTTTCCAAGAAATTGGTTTTGACCATATCCAGTTTATTTGTGTAGCCTTTACAATATTGAGCTCACAAAAGGCAGAAATAGATTGTAGAACAAAGCAGTAGGACAAGTCTGAGAATAAAACTGGAAAAGAATGACAGAAGATTTGCAGGTTTTATGGACAGAAAAGCTGTATGTAAATGGCAAATCCATTGTATTTAGGCTTGACACAGGAACAGAATGTAACACAATACTCAATCATATATTTAAACATCTGCCTGCAAGCTACAAACTAATCTGCCTGTGTACTATTATCATATTCTGGGCATACATTGAAGTCTGTAGGTCAAACCTAGATGACCTGTGTGTATACAAAAATGAAGTGTATTAGCATCTTTTCAAGTTTTACCCTGCAGTCTCACTTAAAGTAACTTAATACACACTTGGAAAGGTTGAATGTGTGTATATATGGCATGATTAAGATAATTCAAACTATACTGCAGGAAAATTGCTATATAAATTCAAGCCACAGTTAATGTGAGCAGAATATAATGAACAGTAAGGTGGAAACCGAATCTCACAAGCATTACAGTAAGAATATGTGACAACATATGTAAATTTACAGGCACAAGTAGTGTAGTCAATCATCCAGTCAATTAGCCAGCTAGAATTGTAATGAAACAATTACAATGAAGCAAAAATGCAAATAAAGGCAGACTTTTAAATATTTTTTAGATAAAAAAGTGACAGAAGAGGAAGACAGAATAAAGGCTGTTTCAATTCTACCAGAAGTGCTTCAGGTACAGAAACACAAAATACAAAGCTTGGAGACAAAGTGTGAGATTCATAGACAGGCAATGCACAATGGCATTGTGCTAATAGCTGAGGAATTTATTATGAGAGATGGATTACAAATAAAAAGATATACATCTGTATTGTCCTCAGTTCACCTATACCCTGTGAATGGCTAGTACCTATACTAATTAGAGTTGTGCTATACATTAAAAGTCTATAAATCCCAAGCAGACAAACCTTTCTACATGAAGGCCTAGGATGTGTGAAGGTAAAATATTACATTTAATTATCACCAGGAGCGGTATCAGTGATACATGATATGCTGCCTACAGCCATGAGAGAAAAGATAGACAATGAGCTTAAATATGCAGTGCTGCTTGGAGTTATAGTTAAACAGACTGAGCTAACAGAATGAGTCAGCAGCATGGTAGATGTTGTGAAACAAGATGAGGTTAGGATCTGCATACACTAGCACAACGTCAAGCAGTGGGATTCTGAAAGAACACTACTCCCTAAAGAAAATAGAAGGAGTCAGTACTATGCCTGATGAAAAATTAATTTCAGATCTGAAAGCTAATAAGGAATTTTGGCAAATTGAACTGTATGAAGCAAGCTCTAACGTTTGTACTTTTAACTCAACCCTTGGCAGATACAGACTTCTGAGACTGCAGTTTGGGATTTCATTTGCTCCATAAGTCTTTGCACATACTGTAGGTGATATGACTGAAGGTTCTGAATGTGTTACAAATGTTATTGACAATATTTTAATCAGGGATACTACCAAACAAGAGCATGACCTCATATTATTTAAGTTATTACACAGACTAAAGTCACAAGGTACTAAATTGAACAGAGCAAAATTCCAAACCAGTGTGCTATCTTTGATATACATGGATCAAATGCTTCTGGATTACATCCAGAAGTTCATGCAGTGGAAGTAATTGTAAACATTCAACTCCAATAGAAAACTTTCATTAATGCAGTTCTTGAAAATAGTAGAACAACTGTCTAAATTTGTACCTCATTTGCTAGATATAACTTTAGATATAACTGTATGTCTACAAAATATACTTGAGCAAGCTGCAGCTTGGAGTTGGTCAGAAGAG
This sequence comes from Protopterus annectens, assembly GCF_019279795.1. Lineage (NCBI taxonomy): Eukaryota > Metazoa > Chordata > Ceratodontiformes > Protopteridae > Protopterus > Protopterus annectens. The sequence continues at coordinate 1,456,124,074 of NC_056746.1, read as the reverse complement.
GCAGCTAGAAACTTTGAATTACTAAAGAGACTAGTAGCCATGGCAACTGCACTCAGATATTTCGATGCAGCACTCCCTATGACACTTTAAGTTGATGCAATCCCTGAAAAGGCTAAGAACAGATTTATTGCAAGAGAGAAACATGGACAGACATACGCATACTGCATGGCTGTCTAGAGCACTGTTCGGGTAGGGACACTTTTCTACTATTTCTTTATTTATTTTCTTAAAGTATAGAATTGTGACATTTCTTTGCTTTAGGAAAATAAATAAATGGCCCACAGCACCCCTGTTCAAAGGTAAAACAGCTGTAGTGCCCTGTTGGGCTAGGGGGTGGTGGGTTGGGGTAGTGCTGTAAACTTGGCCATTTAATTTGCTGGCATCCTGCTCTGTCTCACTCATGATCTGCCTGATGTAGGAAGTCAACAAATTTGTAAGTGTAGGGAATATCTGCAGTGTGGAGACAAACTGTCCTGCTGATTCTTTCAAGAGTAGCAAGAGGCATGTTTTTTTTGTTTTTTGTTAATGTTGGTGTTGACAGGAAACCAGATATTGTCGTTGTTTGATTACTATAAACATAGCTCTCAGATTTACTTGACTTTGCAGAACATCCCTGATTTGCCTTATGTTATTGGACTGTTCCTCATAAATCATGTGGTTTTCTGGCAAGTTGTTGAAGACTGCAGTCACTATAGTGACAGAAATTTAAGCTTCAGAGTTTATTTCTTCCACAAAATGCATGCTAATCACTGAGAGCCTGCAAGCTGCTTCTCAAGAATCAGCTTGGGATTAGCACTCCTGTTTTACTCCTGATGAGAGAATGAACAAAGGAATTTTATTTCCTAGCCTTTATGGAGATTACCAAATCATTGGAAAGTTTATAAATTGCCTCTTAGGAGAGAGTTTTGGATTAATGCTACTGATTTGCACCTGGTGAGGAAAGGAGAAAAGGCACATTGATTACTGGAGGTCTCTGATTGGGCAGTATGTATGGATCTTCCCTGACTGGTCTGATTGTGGTTTTGATGAGAACTTCTTCAGAGCCTTTGTGCAGCTTGGCATTTGTGCTGTATTGAGCTGCTGCACAAACTACTGTTTTGCTTCTGGTAAGAGAAGAAGAAAAGAATAATTGATTTATAACTGTGTACAACTGTGGTTAGATCAGCAGTAGTACCCAGGTAGTGGCCAGTAGAAGAATCACCGCTATCATCTTTATTCTTTGCTGACCTAGTTTCTTCTTTTCAATAAATGCTGATAGATTCTCTTCCTCCCCTCAATCATTGTGGTAGCATTTTCCCCTGGCAATGTAAGCAGACTACCAGCACCTCAAGAAATAGGCAAACACAGACTCTAGCTGATTTTGTGTTAAGACCAAAATCATTCTACCTCCCTGCCAAACCTGCATTTGAGACCTGCAATGTGCCTAACATCCTGACCAATCTTTTTATTATCTAAAACTACATTTTGTGTCAAGACCAAAATCACTCTACCTCCCTGCCAAACCTGTATTTGAGACCTGCAACATGCCTAACAGTTTGACACATCTTTTTTATTATCTAAAACAATGTATGTCTCCATTTGTTTGGTTTTCCTTGCTAAAACAGTGCTGGCTTGCCTTGCCTTACCCTCGACTCTGCAACACATTGCCAGGCTGTATTTGTTTTGTTTATTCTCACCCCAGTGAATCTCCTGCTGTAACTCACCCGTGACCTAACCCCCCTTTTTCCTCCCTCTTACCTATACCTGCAATAGCTCTCCCCCACTCTTATCTACTTATCTGGGAACCTACAGTTGTCTTTCTCTCTATTCTATCATATAGTAGCCCAGGTTTATCTATTCTGTTGTTTTCTTTGGAACCTGCACCCCCCCTTCTTGCTGCTTCCCATGCTCTCTACATATAGCTCTTCCTTGCTATTTTGTTTTTTCTTCCCAAATTAGTACATCTCTCCTATCCCCATTAGCTTTATTTTTATTCACTCTCCTCACTCAGTGCCATAAAGGTACTTCTGTATTTCTGTTGCCTTTTTCTCTGCTAGCACCACTTAGTTCTTTGCCTTTTCAAACATATAAGCTGACCTTTCTGATTGTTTCTGACAGACCCACAGCTTTTGTCTCAGGCTCAGCCCACTCCATTTGCCCTCACTGTGCTCAGGCTCACTTCGCTCACCTACCCCACCCCCATTCCCACACACCCCTGCCTTAATCTGATTTATACTCTAGCCTCTTTAAATCACCCCCCCATGTTATCCATCCAATCAGATCAATATAACCATCCACATTTCAACACACACCAATTTCTTCCAAATTCATTCCAGCATTACTGATAATTAACCTTGACACTCCCCTCATATTCCAATGATAATGTCCCACTCATAACTTTTTATCCCATTTCTTCTTTTCATAGGTTCATAGGTTCATAGGTTTATACTAGGCTATCTGCCCTAAGGCATTTATAAGCCTAGCCCAAATTTTTGTGGCCCTTATATGAAAAAATACTGTGCCCATTAGTTGTGCCTCTGTCCAGCAGTGACACAGAGATGATTCCCGGGGTAAACCTATGATTTCCCATCCACAGGTCTAGATTTCTCTTGAACAGAGTCAGCGAGGTGCTCTGCCTCACATGGACTGGGATTTTATTCCACAGCATAGGGAGTCTCTGAGTGATAAATCTATCCCTCCAGCACGTCCTATTTATATCCGTGCTAAGGTTTAAGTCACTTGCTCTAGTGGTTTTGGTGGATTTGGATTTTTTGAGGTGGAGCATGTCCATTAATTCTGGGTTGGACATGGCCTTGTATGTCAGGCACATGTCACCTCTGAGCAGACTGAATAGAGCTGGAGTTTCTTCAATCTGGCAGCATATGACAGATTTTGGAGTCCCTTTATCCTTTTGGTGAGGAACTTTTGGGGTCTCTCCAATTGCTGCAGATGTCGGGTGAGATACATCCCGAATGGGGCATTGTACTCGATCATTGGTCTGATAAGAACAATAACCTCACTAGATCTGGATGTGAATCCCTTCATGATCAGGTGGGCAATGTAGAAGGTCTTTCTAACCACTTTAGCAATGTGAGTGTCAAAGAAAGGCCACTGTCAACCTGGGTCCCCAGGTCCCTGATAACCTCTTCTGTGCTTAGTGGATTGCCACCTATATGGTTGCTTGGGGTTACCTTGTTTTGTATGACTATACATTTTTTGGCATTTAACTTCAGGCCATGGCTCTGGCACCAGCTATCTGTTTCCGTGAGTCCCTTCTGAAGGATATCCATGTCTGATGCACTTTCCACTATGACGCCCAGTTTGCAGTCGTCTGCAAACTTTGTCATAAAGTCCACCTATGTTGGCCTGTACTTCTGAGAAGTAGATGCCAAACAATAGGGGGCCAAGGACCGAGCCCTGTGGGACACCACTTGTGACCGGCTTGGAGTCTGACACAGCGCCAGCAACTCTAACCCTGTGGGTTCTGTCCTTAAGCCAGTATGCAACCCATCTTGTGACATATGGGTTTACATTTAAGCTGGTAAGTTTTTCTACAATACCCGAGTGGGGTATTGTGGAAAGCCTTTGCAAGGTCAAGGTAGGCTGTATGGACTGCCTTTCCCTCATCAATGGCCTTGATGACTGTTTCGAAGAAGTCGACCAAGTTCAAAAGGCATGATCTTCCCTTGACAAAGCCAAACTGGGTCGGGTCCAATGTCTGCAAGTCCCCTATAGGGGGGTGAAGTTTGCACTGAACCTGTCTGCCAGTATGTTGGCAATGTCTGTGGGTTCAGTGATTTTTGTATCATTTTGGACTAATTCTGAGCATATCTGGGAGTTTCCACCCAGGTTCCTAACATAGCTGAAAAAGGCCTTATGATTGTCCTTTGAATCCATGGCAATTTTTCTCTCAAAATTGGCCTTAGTTGATTTTATGAGTGCTCATATTTTTTTACTAATAATGATCAGGGGTGACTTCCTTTTATGGATTTTGTTCTATCATGTAATAGCTTTCTCCTCTTATTGTAAAGTTTGTTAATGGCTGGGGTCCACCAGACTGGACGTTTGCCCTTTGTGGAAAGAGTCTTGGTTTTATTTGGGATTGCCTGATCCATGCAGTCCTGGAGGTGTTCATAGAAGGCATTTGTAAGGGCTTCCAGCTTGGGTTGTGGTTTCCACTGGCTCAGGGGCCTTGAAGGATACCACACCAGTCTTGAGTAGTGTGAAGTTTGCTTTAGAGAAGTTCTTCACTATGGTCTTTTTGTTTGGGGTGGGGATGTGGATTTCCAGTGAGATTAGTTTATGATCAGATCTCACCAATGAGGGATATACTTCCGGTGTGGAGCATTTTGTCCCCATGTTTGTGACAATGAGATCTAGTATATTTTCTCCTCTCGTGGGAACAGTGACTAGCTGTTCCATGGCATTTGAATTTATGAACTCCAGGAACCGTTGGGTTAGAAAGTTAGGGCTTGAGTAATGTTCCCAGTCTATATTCGGGTAGTTGAAGTCACCCAATATGATGGTGTTTGGAGATACATTTATACCCTCCAGTGTCTTCAGGAAGGCTGTGTGGGGTTCCTGAGTTTGAGAGGGTGGCCTGTAGCATGCTACAATTTGTAGAGCAGTTTTGCCTATGGTTAGTTGCACCTGGATGGTTTACCAACCTGGAGGTGTGGGTATCCTTTATGAATATGGATACACCCCTCCTTTTGTGGTGTGGTCCGGGTTTTGGGTCCGAATGCATGATATGAGGTAAAACCTAATAGTGCCGGGTGCTCTCAGGAGCCTTGAACCAGGTTTCAGTTACAGCACAGACATCGATGTTCTCCATACTGAGAAGGGCCGCATTTTGAGATTTAGACTTCTGGCATTGAGCAGCATTACCCTCAGTTTCTTCCCATTTTTGTTTTCTAGGGTGGTAGGTTTAGAATTTGAGCCTTGCCTAAAAAGGCACTATGGGGTGGCAAGAGCCTTAGCCAATATCCGGAATCCCAGGGTGACAGGTGCAAGCCATCCCTTGTGAAGCAGCGTGGCTTGTCAAGCATGTCATCCCAGGCAGACAGACACTGGATCCCCTTTGAATGACACCAGACATTAAGCCAATTGTTAAAGCTGATCATCTTGTCTCTATATTGTGGCATCATTCTTGGTGAAGGAAGGATAATGCTCAGGGTTAGGGTCATACCTGCCTGGGCTACATAATCAGAGAGCTCCTCTATGTCTCTTTTCATGTAGTCCAGGCTCAGGTCGTTCACACCAGCATGGACAATGACTGTGTCATATTTGTACTTGCCGTGGAGTGACCCGAGTGCTTGTGTTATGGCCCGATAGGCAGCTTACTGTGACCCTCTCCTTGTTCAGCCTGGTGAGTGGGACGTCAGTGTGTCTGACTATGGAGTCACCTATGACAAGTATGTTTGGTGTTGTATTTGGCCTTAAGGGTTGTGACTGCTTTGCACACTGCTTTTGTGGTTTATGTGTTGCTTGTGGGGTGTCTTGAGGTAGCAGTTGTTTGGGTGTCTGCTTTGGAGGCCTCTGCTGTTTAGGTAAATTTTACTCAGAGCCTTATGTCTTTGTGTGTTTATGTGTTTGATTCAGTGGAGTGGTAGCATTATGTGAGGCTGGTTTTGTGGTGTGTGTAGTTGCCTTCTCCTCCTGTCTGGTCTTGCCAGTCCTGAGTTGAGAGAGCTCAGCCTCCAGTTTGGCTAAATAGCTGCATCTCTCGCAAGTATTTGTGTTATGTGGGAGGAGGAGAGGGTTGTCTGTGTACATGAGGCAGTTATCCTCTTATCACATTAAACTTCATTTTTCACATACCTCCCCAATTTTTCCCTACCCATGCTATAACTGGAGACATACACCCCAACACAGGACCTTCTCCCTCTGCACTCAATCTCATCTTATGTCCATCCCCAGCCCCTTCTGCCCCTTACACACCCCACACTCCTCACTGCTCCTCTCACAAATCCCTAGACCTCTTCCTCTGTTAACATACAAATTCTCATTAATAAAACCACAGACTTACACTCCCAACACTCTCTCCATATCTTAACCTTAACTGAAACCTGGTTAAACCTTATATAGCTAATAATGGAATCCTACCCCCAGGCTACAACATTTTCAGATCAGATAGAAAGACAACAAAAGGTGGTGGGGTAGCAATCATCTACTCTGACCTACTTAATCTCTCCCTCCTACAAACACCACTACATAGCTTTCACCCTGCTGAACTTCTTATACTAAATTGTCAACTGAACTCCCACAAAAAGTTTGCCATTGCCTAAATTTATATCCCACCAGGCAATAACATTCCTGTCCCTGAAAATATACTCGCATGGCTCACTGACAACATTTCCTATGAAACTATCATTCTGGGAGATGTTAACATAAACTGGACTAAACTCATGGCTCACTCCCTCAATATGTGTATCAATCTTCATGGTTTCAAACAACTCATCTCATCCCCCACTTGTATTAACAAAAATACTGGCACCAGCTCAATCCTTGACTGTATACTCACTACTGACCCTAATCTTTACCACAACCCCTGCACCTTGCTTGACTCCCTTAGTGATCACCTGCTCATTCACATCCAATTCACATCCAAAGACACTCTACAACATCACCTAAATCCCACATATACAGAGACTGCTGTAAACTTTCATCATTCAACATCAGTTCCTTTAACTCTAAACTAGCTTCCATCAACTGGACCTTCCTTTGCCCCCCCCAATGAAGCTGTAGAAAAATTCAACCAGATATTCCTCAGCATCCTAGACATGCTTGCCCCCCCTCCCAAAGAAAAATTAGGATAAAAGCCTCAAATACACCTTGGTTATCTAAAGAAACTCACTCCCTCATGCACAAAAGAGACAGTATCTGGAAAGCCTGGCAGAAAACCAAATCCCCTACCCTACTACAAACCTACATAAATATCAGAAACCTAACAAAAAACACATTTATAAGGATAAGAAAAACATTTACACTACAGCACAATCCAGGCACCAGCCCAACCCAAAGCAATTCTGGTCCACCATTAACAATGTCCTTTACCCCGGCTACTCCTCTAATCTAAACCCCTTCCCTAATAAAACTCCACTAGAAGCTGCCACTCTGATAAACAACTACTTCATTGACACCATCCAAAAGCTAACTCTCTCAGTTCATAACTTCAGTCCCCCCAACTCTTCCCTCTCATCTTCCTATATCAACAAAACCCCTTTCTCTCTTAAACCCATTCCCACATTCTATATCAAATCTCTTCTTCAGAAACTGAAACCTTGCTCCCCATCTGCTGATAAACTACCTCCCATCTTTCTTAAGCTTGCTGCTGATTCCATAGCCTTTCCCATCGCTATACTAATAAATAAATCTATCCAGGAAATCACAGTTCCTAACATCTGGAAAGCCTTTTATACTATCCCACTGCACAAAGGAAATAACTCCAGAGACCCCTCTAACTTCCAACCTATAGCCATCCTATCACCTCTTTCAAAAATTCTAGAAAAATATATCTGCTCTCAACTTCTTAAACACCTCATACAGGAGAACCTTGTACCCCTACTCAAGGCCAGAGGCAATAACCAACTCATATCCTGTCTCTTCATAGACCTAGCCAAAACATTTGATACAGTATTTCACTCTAAACTAGTAACAAGGCTAACTGAACTCAGCCTCTCTCCTTCCACCAAGCAGTGCTTCTCCAGCTATCTATCTGATAGACTACAATCTATGTGCTGGCTCTCTACTTGCTCCCCCCTTCTTGCCCATAAACACAGGGATTTCCCAGGGTTCTATCCTAGGTCCCCTTCTATTCAACATCTTTACCAGTAATCTCCACTCTGCCTGCAAACACTCTACTCTTATCCAATACACAGATGACTACACCCTCATCACCTCCTCTAATAACATAGATCATCTCCTCTCCCTCACCCAAAACACATTTAACTCCATCAAAAAATGGCTAAATGATAATCAGGTTATCCTAAAGCCTAAGAAAGATAACTATTATTCTTCCTTTCTAAATCTTCCTTTTCCATCTCCTCACTTGATAACACCATCATCAAAGCTGACCCTCACACAAAACGTCTTGGCATCATAATAGATGACCAGCTTAAATTTGAGCAGCATATTCACCTTTGTATAAAAAAAAAAAAAACTCACCAAAAATTGGGACTACTATATCGAAACCAAAAAAATCCTTACTCCTCAAGCTAAACTATCCCTTGCTAGAGCATTCCTACTAGCTTGCCTCCTCAATGCTGCTCTCATCCTCACAAGCCTGCAATCCACATTAATCTCACAACGTGAACAGACCAATAATAAAATCGACAAATTTGCAACAAACCAACCTCACAGAACCCACTGTTGCATTGCACTAACAGAATTGCAATGGCTGAACTCCCTCACCAACGTCTTATAACTCAACTTCATATCACCCACTCCATCTTTTACAAGCCTACTGTCTGCCCCTCCCTCTCCACTCTAGTCACCTTCTGCACCCCCTCCAGATCACTCAGAAGCTCTGACCAAAAGCTCCTAGACATACATGTGCCAAATAGAAATATAGGTAGACTTGTCTATAACCACAATGTGTCTTCAGCTTGGAACAAACTTCCTTACTCCATTAGAAACACCTCAAATACTTCTCTGTTCAAAAAGCAACTTAAACTGTTCCTGTTAAGCTCCAGGATCTGTCTATGCCAGGAGCCTACCTAACCGATTTCCATCCTTTTCATCTCATCTCTCTACCTCTACTATCAACTTCACAACCTAATTATCTCTTTTTCATACTCCCTTCATATAGTTGCTTTCTGTACTCAGGTAATTTCACATCTCAGTATCCACTGCATATACTTCTTCTAAAACAGTGCAATCGGTGTAGATTTGCAACTGAATTCTTTGCACTGTATCATATGTTTTATTATCATCACTAAAATATGTATGCTGTTGTCATAAGCAGTTTTGTCACTTACTTTTAACTGTTAAAATTGAGATATTTATGCTGCTGTCATAATCTATTTTGTCACTAACTTTCAACTGTTAAAATTGTTACCCATGTACATATTCATTGTTATACTATTGCACACTAATTACTTTGTATATAGTCTCTTACTGTGAATTTTGTGTAAATACATTGGAGCTTTTCTCCTCAGGTCTCCACTGAAAATGGGCTTCTAGCTCAGTTGGACCAACCCGGTTAACAAATGTCAAATAAAAATAAATAATTGGCTACCATGTACATATTCATTGTTATACTATTGCACACTAATTACTTTGTATATAGTCTCTTACTGTGAATTTTGTGTAAATACATTGGAGCTTTTCTCCTCAGGTCTCCACTGAAAATGGGCTTCTAGCTCAGTTAACCAACCCGGTTAACAAATGTCAAATAAAAATAAATAATTGGCTACCATTTAACCTAACTTACAGGTTTCTCCATAAATACTTCATCCATTAATCTTCAAGGTCTACTATAATAGTCTCCTTCCAACTCATGAGTACTGTGATGAGTCCTAGTCCTCCAGCCTCTGGCAACATGACTCATCAGGCTGCTCTCACCTCATCTGTGGCCAATCTGTTCATATAAGGTATTCTGAGGCACTGTAGCAACTGCCTTATTATTACTGACTGTTCAATGCTTCTGCCAGTTGATAGTACAACCTGAGAGAGAGATATATAGAGAAAGAGATGTATAAATATGTAAGAAACATGGAGGCAATCCTCTTGCATCAACTCATGATTGGTAACTGTAATACCTCCACAACACCACATCAATTACAACACATCACTAGTCTCATAAAATATGCTGAGAATGTAAAGAAAAAATTGGCAAAGCCACCTAGAACACGCTGTAAAAAATTCCAGTCTCCAGTAGACAAAGGAACACCTGCTTCTTCTTCACATGCACATACTGTAAATCCACACTGCTCATCCAAGACTCACCAGGAAAGCAGACCTAAGCCTATAAAATACACCAAGTCTGTGCCTACACAGGGAAATGTTTGAGTCATAGGTGACTATAATTAGGCAAACAGACTCCACACTCACCAGAAAAGAACAGGTTGAATGTAAGCTATTTGTCTGATGCCAGGATTTGTGATGTCACAACAGCCCTAAGAAACCTTAAACTAGACAAATATGACTATTTGCAGGTGGTTGCCCATGACGGAGTCAATGACTTGAGAAGCTGCACACAGAGGGACATTCAGAAAGACATGATGGATCTTTCTTCACATGTGTTAGAGGTTGGAAAAACAATAGTCTATAGTAAAATCTTGCCATCACCTAAAATGATGACTAGATATCAAAAAAAGATAATTGTGATTAAAAACTGGCTAAGTAGTTGGTGTCATGCTAAAGAAATCCAGTATGTGTTGCCTTGGGATGAAATAGTAGACACAAGTTCCTATTTTGTCAGGAATGGCTTATACCTCTCATACCAAGGCTTCTGCATGCTGGGTAAAACTTTTACTCCCCCATAATGCCTTTTTAGTCAAAGTCCCCATGTTGGATATTCAAAAATAGTAAACTCATACTCCATTCAGGACCACATCATCATGGTGTCACTTCTCAATGCTAGGAGACTGAATAGAAAGGTTCCTGAACTTGAGACCCTCTTGCAACTCTAACACATTCATATGTGCCTATCATTCCTTTAGGCCCTTGGGTAACTGTGGGGAGCGTGTCTGTATTTGTTAGAAATACCATCAGAACACATCAGATTACCCAGAACCCTAACCTGCTGTTCCTGGAGATCCAAACCGCCATTATTAAATCTAGCTATTTTTTTCCTTATTACCTACAGATCTCCATCAAGAGAGATCATGGAAATGGTCTTAACACCTTAGAGGGGTTAAATATCATAAAATAAATAATTCATCCTAAGGAATTTTAACTACCCAAGTATTAACTGGCAATACCTCTAAATATGGATATGCTCAACATTTCATTGACTTTGTTAATACCAGTACACATGAGCGAATTGAAAAACTACCCGCTAGAAACTATAATACCCTTGACCTTCTCTTATGAACCTAGCCCCTCCATGTACTCTACCTTGCATTTCCTCATCCCTAGTTAGTCAGCCTAGTAATACCAGCCTACCACCAAATTAGACCATCTTTAGGGACTTCACCAGGGCAAACCTACTTCAGCTTGAAGAACAGTTATGCAAAATTCCCAGCAATCTCAACAAAATCCTATAAATAGACCCAACTGAAAGAGCTGTCACATCCACCTTTTACTAGCATCTAAAAGTCAGGATGTGTCTGTCTTAAAAATAATGATAAACTCAGAAATAAAACTCTGTGGTGTAACTCTCATATTAATAAACTGTGTAGCAAAAGAGGGAAAATAATGAAAAGTTGCAGGATATCCCCACACCCTTAGCTCAGGACCATTTGAATGGATATGAAGTTTTGCAGTGGTATATGACAGACTAAAATACATAAAAAAGAACAGCAAAAAAGGTGTTAAAGGATACTTAGGTTTAAATGTTTTCACTTAATTGTAACCAATGAAGCTAGAGGTAATAGGATAGGGTTAAGCTATATATCTGAAGCAGTTACTTTATTTTTGTTAACCAGCTGGGTATGAATAGACGTTTTGAAATGTTTCAGACTGTAAATTTGTCTAGTGTCATCAGGCAATGAGTTCCACTTTGCTCTAGTAATTCTGGAGAAGAATCTCTCTCAGATAGCAAGAGTAAAGGGTGGTCATTGTAGTTGCAGGGATTTTGAGTTTCATAGGGAGTAAAGGAGAGGGAGACATTATCTTGAATGTAAAATTAGGAAAGTGAGTGTGTTAAGGAAAAGAATAGCCCAAGCAGCAGGTGGAAACTACTTTCCTTTTCTTATTGTAAGACAATAATGCTCATTTTGCTTAAAAGGTGAATAAAATGAAGTATATGAATTTCAACAGATTACAACAGATTTGTGCAGGGCAGCAGGGACTGATGGGTAGACTGTATTCTAATATGGGGATTAGTAAGTTTATGGCTATGGATCGTATGGCTTTGATGCTGATTATAGATTTTAGATTAAATTTTGAGTTGTGATAATACTTTATGTGTTATGTTCCCTGTGTAGAGTTGATGTTTTAGTCAAATAAAAGGGGTGCTTGTCAGTTGGCACTTTCAGTGTGTGCCAAACAATTTGGGAAATTTGGTCCAAACAAGTTTCTCTGATAGTGGAGTTCTCTCATTTGTACCATGTTGTGTGACCCTGGAGTAGGAATATTTAAGTTCAGGGGTTGTGGGATGTCCCCATATGGGAGGTGTATGTGGCTAGCCCCCAGAAAAAAAATACCTCAAGGTTCATTAAAAGTTATTTCAGCCATGTTACTTGCTGAATTTGCACTTAATGACATGATTCCAATAAAAGGCCTATGTAATTTTATTTGATACATGGAAATGGATTACCAGAGGGGTAGATAATGGTCATAATTGGAGTGGATTGTAATTTTTGTAGTGAGCTAAATAGGATGATAGAGCTCTTTTGAGTGCTGACAGCAAAGGTATTGTTCTAAAGGCAATAGCAGTGAAGTCATTCTGAAATTTGTGCTTGAGATGTGATGGATTGCAACTGGCTCTAGTGAGAACAATACTGTATAAGATAAAATTAGTGAGAAGATGGTCCCTGGGAAGATCATTTTGAAAGTAGAAAAGAGGACTGGCTGACAACAGATACAAGAGGTACACTTCTATATGTTGACCTGGAGATGCAGATGTTACTAGATTCTGAAGGGTGAATGTTTTGTTGGAGAGGTAGCTCTAAAACCTCTAAAATGGTACAAGCAACTACATTAAAGACTCTTCTAAGGTTGTGGAAGATAAGACAAGTAAGTTTGCTGTGTTTTGTGGAAAAAATATGTGATCACTAAGTAAGCAGATGGCTGTGATAGTACTGTCGTTGTGTCTAAATCCATACTACAATATTCGATTGTTAAGAATGACATATCTTGGGTTGTATTTTAGAATTTGATTGTAGATGACTTTTCTGAGAATTTTACTGAAGGGCAAAGGTTAGAGATAGGCCAGAAGTTATTAACTGAGGAAGGTGGTCACTTTAGCAAATTGTAGGACCTAGGCTTGTTTAAAATTATAGATCAGTGTGCCTGTAGTAAGGGACAGACTGAATATGAATACTTTACTTCCCAATATAAACAGTTTTGAGTGAAGAAGAAGAATGGGTGATAGCAGCAATCAACATTCTCAAAGTGTTTTTCATCACTGGACTTGATAATGGCTGTGAAGTTAAATGGGGAGTATATGATTATGGCAAACAAATTACTTTTATTGAGCGCTTTCATCTGTATATAATGACTGACTTCTTCAGAATAAATACCAATTACACCAAAATATTTTTATAAGCAGTCAAGACAAATCACATGACATAATCCCTCCAATCAAAAAAGCCATGTCATTAATAAATCCCAATCAATATTTAACATGTCTAAAATGCTACTATTAATTAATACACAACCAAGAAAATAAACATATGTAAAAATAGCATCAAATAATATAAGAATGCAACTTTAAATAACTATTAATACTGATGCTGTCATTTAAACCAGGTGGAACTCAGGCATTTAGTTTTATCTGCCAACAAAGTTCTTTAAACTCAAGTAGGTCTGCCCAAGGTCCACCACATACATCTTTTTTTTACACCTTCCACAATCACAAACTTAAAGTGGTGAAAGGGAAATTTCACCAGATGCCTGTGTAGTGCATTATTAGTATTTCTGTTTCTAATATCTCTCGTATGTTCGCAAATTCTCTCTTTAATTTTTCTCTGTGTTTTCACTATATAAAAAACATAACAGTGAGAGCATAAAGCAGCATATACAACCCTTGCAGAATTGCAGGTGAAAAATCCATTTGCTCTAATAGTAATGTGGTTGATATTTATTTTTTCAGTACACAATATAAAAGAACATTGTGAACAAAATCCACAATGCCCAGTACCCACTCTTTTACTAACCAGGTAATTTCTATCAACAGATTCTAAAATGTTGTTAATCGAAGAACCTCTCCTAAATACTATCCATAGTTTACATCCTAACTTAGTAAACAAGTCCTCTTGGACACAAAAAATCTGCCAGTTTTTACACAGAATATTGTAAATACTTTGATTATCAATAGAAAAGTTTGTAACAAACGAACAACTATAACTGTTTGATTGCTTGTTAATACAGGTAGAAAGGCCAACATTTTGTGTTGATCGTCCCTCAATATGGTTTAAAAGGGAACTAAAATCACAATTCATTCTCTTATTTATCACCTCACTTTTAATTCTTTCAATAAATGAAAAAGGATATTCCCTTGACTTAAACATCTCTAAAAGGGTGTCACATTGCACAATAAATTCCCTGTCAATGGTCACCATTCGTGCAATCTTCACAAACTGGCCTTTCACAATACCCTTTTTAACATGTTCAGGGTGACTGCTGTAATAATGCAACAGGCTGTTACAGTATGTGGGTTTTCTATAGATGTTACTCTGGTACTGCTTGAGTTGTACATCTTTTTTTGATTTCCACATCTAAATAGTTGCTAATCACATCACTGTAGTGGTGTGTGAATTTCAAAAAAGAGGAGGTATTGTTTATATATGACAAGAACTCTTGAATATCTAAATTGTCACCTTTCAAAGCAAAAAAACAAATGATCCAAATATTGAAAATAAAGATCCCAACAACCTTTAAAAGGGGAATTAAAAATAAACTCCCTTTCCCACATTAACATAATGATATTTGCGAAACTCGGGGCACAAATGGCCCCCATAGCAACCTGTTTTCTGAACAAAAATTTCCCTTCAAAATATACATAATTATTTGTTAAAATACTTTCCATAAAACATGTTAAAACATTCACTTGCTCATTGCTGAAAGAGTGAGTGTCAAAAAAAAATTCCTGAAACCATTCTATTCCCAAATCATGGGGGATTACATTAAATAAATTCACAACAACCACTGTAAGAAAGATAATTTTGTCTGAAAATTTTAAACAATTAAGCTTTTTCAAAAAATGCCAAAAGTCTATACATATGTGATCTTCGTTTTTCAAATTATCTTTCAACAAGATGTCAATATATTTCCCTAGGACATGTGTCTTAGAGCCACGTGCATTGACAATAGGTCTCATGGGGGGGTCTTGGGTGCTTTTATGGATCTTTGGCTAGGTACTTTAGGGTATCTAGTATGGAGAAACTCAGCAATATCATGGTCAATTTGACTCTGATCTTCCATATCTTTTAACATTAAGTCAAGCTTATAATAAGAAACATTAACCATATTTAAAGACACCTCTTCATAAAAAGAACCATCAACCAAAAAGACATTCATTCTGTTGATGTAATCATGTTTTCACATAATAACCACCTCGCCCCCCTTGTCAGGCTTCATGACTCTTAAATTCTTGTCATTACCAAAGTTAGCTAACAGTTACCTTTCACTCACAGATAGATTATCAACAAAATAGTCAAATTTACCTGCCAACAAAGCTCTAAAATCAAAATCACACATCTTTTCAAAAAATAAAAGACGGTTATTGGTGGGTTATATAAACCTTTTTTATGAAATGAACGAGCAGAATCAGAAACTTCAGCATCGTTAAAAAGTAGTTTAAAATTCAAATCTCTAACATATAACTTTAAATCTATTATGAGATCCACAATGTTTGAACATTTTGCTGGTACAAAATTAAAGCCCTTACTGAAAAATTCAGCAACACTGCTATCAAACATTTGTGCCGAAAAATTATAAACACAAAAATCACCTTTTTTGTTTAAAATACAAGTAGGATATTCTAAAATGCCAGTGTCAAAAGATCTTCTAACTGTTACCATGCCACCAAAATTTAATTCTGCTGATTGTTTTGCTTCCTCAGAGTATAGTATGCTTGATTGGATTGTCCAGTCCTTCTGTTGCTGTTCCAGTAAGTTCTGTAATTCACAGTCCTGGCCTGATTTCGTATCCTCTCCGATCTTCTGAAAGTGTCCCGCCACAAAGGGTCCTGAATGGTTGTATATTCAGTTGTTTCCTCAATGTCCATAATTGTCTCATGCCTTGCTTCTGGAGCCAATGGGAAAGTCTGTGTAGAAGAAAGGGGAGGTTTTGTATATGTGAACCCAACTGCATATGCCTTTTTGTCTTGTTCGACTTTCTTTTCTGTTTCTGTATCTTCCCAGCAATTTTATCAGTCTTGTCAAATGCTGCCTTGTAGTTATAAAAAGAGCTCTCAAAAAGCAAATTCTGCCGAAGTTTAGAATCCAACTTGGCAAGTTCATTATGCAAAGTTTCAACAGTATGCATGTTGTGCTTAATCAATACATCCATTAACTCACAACCTTGCTTGCCAAATAGTTCCAAAAGTTCACGGTGAAGTGGAGAATTGACAACTAAACCATTAGGAAACTTCCAGGTTCGCAAACCTTTGGGTACAGATTTGGTTTTGATACATTCAGTAAAATATAAGTTCTCAATCTGCAACTTTCTACACTTAAACAGTTTGCTTTCAAAAAGTTGCAATGATTGGTTGAAAGTACGTACCTCATTTGTAGAAGTGGAGAAAGACAAATTCTTGTTTAGCCAAGTACCAATATTAATGCCTCCCACATCAAAACCAAGATTGTTTCCGACAACACCGGAAATGTTTCTCAGAGAGTTTTGTTGTCTGATAGGAAAATTACTTGACTGTGAGGTAATGGTAGGGCTATTAAACCATTGAAAAGAACTTACAGCTGCCTGTTGTGACATTTGCTGAATTAGCTGTGTAAGTAACCCTATGTTTTCCACTGGGTCTTCACCAAGAGTGACTGTCCGTGAAGCAGGATCCATCTGAAAGGTGGTGATGAACGAAATACAAAACTAGGAACCAAAAACACTTCCAAAGTAAAACCAACTTCAGTCAGAAACCACCACACAGAGAGTCACGGCAAGAAATTACTTTTATTGAGTTACACCAAAATATTTTTATAAGCAGTAAAGAGAAATCACAAGTTGAGTTTTTGGAAATCATTGGAAACATGCATGCTAAAATAAGCAACAGGCTAAGATCAACGGTGTTAGGGGAGGGTGGTCAACTTTCTGTTTTACAGGACACTAGTATTGTCACATCTGGAGTCCTGCATCTGAATCAGATGACCATAGGTTCATAGGTTCATTGGTTCATAGGTTCATACTAGGCTATCTGCCCTGGGGCAATTATAAGCCTAGCCCAATTCTGTATGGCTTACGCCACCCCTTGATTTGAGTATACTGTGCCCTTTTTAAGGTTTAGTTTACTGTGCCTCTGTCTAATAGTGACACAGGAGTAATCCCTGGGACAAACCTATGATCCCCCATCCACCTATCGAGATTCTTCTTGAAGAGATTCAGTGAGGTGCTCTGCCTCACATGAACTGGAATTCTATTCCAGAGCGAAGGGAGCCTCTGGGTTATGAACCTGTCCCTCCAGCAAGTTCTATTTATTTCTGTGCTGAGGTTCAAGTCCCTCAAGCGTGTGGCTCTAAGGGATTTAGATTTACTGAGGTGGAGCATGTCCATTAATTCTGGATTTGACATAGCTTTGTATGTCAGGCATAGATCGCCTCAAAGTAGGCGGTAAGCAACTGAGTAGAGCTGGAGTTTTTTTAACCGAGCAGCATATGGCATCTGTTTGAGATCCTTGATCCTCTTGGTGAGATACTTTTGGGATCTTTCTAATTGCTGCAGGTGTCGGGTAAGGTACATCCCAAAAGGGGCATTGTATTCTATGATGGGCCTGATGAGGGATGAATAAAGGGGCACGATTATCTCTCTTGATCTAGATGTGAAACCCTTCGTGATGAGGTGGGCTATGTAGAAGGTCTTTCTAACCACTTTGGCAATGTGGTTTTCAAAGGAGAGATTGCTATCAACTTGGGTCCCCAGGTCCCTAATAACTTTCTCTGTACTTAATGGGTTTCCGCCTATGTGGTAATTTGTGGGCACATTGTTTTTGCCAGAGGGTATGACTATACATTTTTTAGCATTTAGCTTTAAACCATGGCACTGGCACCAGTTATCTGTCTCTGTGAGACCTTTTTGAAGGATGTTTGTGTCAGCTGACAAAAGACAAAGAAAGGAAGACTATGCTAGCGGACAATGTGCACTTGTAGAAGCACTAGAAAAGATTCAAAGGTTTATACATGTGTACTAGGCTAACATTCACAAGGGCCTTTTTAAGTCTAGCCATGCATCACAAATCTCTGACAAGTTCTGGTACCCTTGATAAGTATAAACAGGAGCTTGGAAGATGAAATATTTACAAGCAGGGGCCTGGGAGATGAACCATTTATTGGCTGCCTATGTCTATTAGAGACATAGGTGCCAAACCAGGGATGAATTTCCTGTTCTCCATACAATTGTCCAAGTTACTCTTGAATTGGATTAGAGAGAAACTCTGTTTCACATGGATGGGGAACCTATTCTAGAGAAAGAGTAGTCTGTGGGATATGTACCTGTCTCTCTCTCTCCATTTCATATCATAGGCAAGGTTTAAGTATTTAGAATGAATAATTCTGGTGTTGCTTTTTTTGCAGATATGCAGGAGGTCTATGAGCTTGAGGGTCTGACAATGCCTTGTATGCTAGGCATAGATTTCCCCTCGACAGCCTGTAGGAGGCAGAATACAGGGGTAGAGCCTTGAGGCAGTCTGCATAGGACATATCACTTACATCTTGTATTCTTTTAGAAAGGAGCCACTGTGCATGTTCCAATTGTTGGATATGCCTGGTTAGGTATATACCAAAGGAGGCATTGTACTTAATGATAGGTCTGATGAATGCCAAATATTGTGGAACAATGACTTTCTTGGACCTAGATTCCATACTTTTGTTTATAAGTTGCACAACAGAGAATGATTTCCTCACTACTGTAGACGCATGATGATCAAAGGCTAGGATTACTGTCTATGTGTGTCTCCAAGTCCCTAACTACTGGGTCAGCTCTTCGAGGTGTGTTGTCAACATGATAGTTACCAGAGATGGATGACTTCCCAAAGTATACTAGTATGGATTTCTTGTCATTTAGTTTTAGTCCATGTCTCTCACCAGTTATTTGTCTGAGTCAGCTCTGCCTGGTGAACATTTGTATCAGTGGGAGAGTCTATGACTGCTCCTAATTTGCAATCATCTGCAAATTTAGTCAGCCAGATGCTCTTGACATTGCCCTTGACTTCAGAGAAGTAAATGCCAAAAAGAAGCTGTCCCAGGACTGATCCCTGGGGGACTCTGCTTGTGACTTACCTCTTTATAAACCACAATGGAAACGAGCAGAACTGTTGAATAAATCCAATGAACCAGGAAACCAGGAAGTTTAAAAGGAACATCCGTTTATTGTAACAATATGTATACCAGTTTGAGCGCTTTCATCTCAAGATAGAGACTTCATCAGAAACAATTAACTTTGTTTAATTGACTTTATATAACTCTCAAATTAGTGACATCATACTTCAACATTTAACATTTAAAAAGACATGTACCTAAAATTGGTTACCAACAATGGCGAATATGTTTAGTGCTGAAGATTTGTTATATTTAATGTAAGAATAAAACTTTCTAAATGAGTAAAAAATGGCACAAAAGAATAAAAGTATTAAATATTGTATATAAATGTATTGCCATAAAAAATTACGAAAATACCTGATATTCCTGTTTAGGTTATTAGAATATTTTTTAAAAATTATGTAAATATAATCAACATAAATGTACATTACTTATAATTCATTCATTCTAAAACTCAAATTGTTTATTATTTAGTATAATAGATTAAAAAATATATTTATATATTAAAAACATTAAATAGATAATTTAGATGTTGTTTGCTCTCTCTATAAGCAGTGGTGTTAAGGACACAGTTTCGTTTAGTCCTGGGGGAAACATAGAAGCTAACCTGTACTGCCATTGACTTTCCTTCTTTTTTAAAAGGTTTTTCCAATCTCCACCCCTAGCATCTATTGTAACAGTGTCCAAAATACCAAAAAGGAATTTTTTAAAATCAACACATGATGTACTGTGTTTATAAAGAGAGTTGGTATTCTTGTGATATTTAATATCATTAAGGTGTTCATATATCCTATTTTTGAATAGTCTTTCAGTCTTGCCAACATAGAAATGTTGACAAGAAGAACATACTGCAAGATATACCACTCCCTTGGTGTTACAAGTACCATCTTTTAAGTACACAGTACTGTTCATAGTGTTGCATAGCCTAATGGTGGGTTCTGTGTAGATGTAAGAACAATAATTACACATGCCACATCTTCTTGTGCCCCGTTTATTTTGGGAATTAAGGGGTCTTTTGTGTTCAAACAGTTGTTTCATATTGAACCCTACTTTGTTCACAAATCTGGGAGTGTTTCCCAACTTTTTGTGTATGCCATCGTTAGTTCTCAAAATATTCCAGTTTCTTTGTAAAATGTTTTTGATAGCAGGGGTTCTTGTGTTGTGTGTTAAAACACAAGTAGTATGAAAGTCTTTTAAATTCACCCTGTTGTTCTTGCTACTTACGGAAGATCCTAATAAGGGAATATATTTTTTACCCCATGATTGCTGTACATTATGTAAAGTGGAATTGATTAAATCAGGGGGGTACCCCCTTTCCAAAAACATTTCTTTTAACACAAAAAATTCCGCTTGCAAGTCTAGTATGTCAGAAGTCATTCTGGCAATACGAATAGCTTGCCCTTTGATAATACTGATTTTTGTGATATAGGGTGACAACTGTCAAATGTAAATAAGCATTGCAGAATGTTTTTTCCTGAATACTGATTTAAATTGCCTGTTGGGTATGTCCTTGTAAATACAGGTGTCAAGATAGTTAATTTCCATGTTGTTATATTGGAAAGTGAAGGAAAGGAAGGAAGTACTGTTGTTAATATAGTTTAAAAAATTGGTAATTTCCTCTTCACTCCCCCCCCACAAAATGAAGATGTCGTCCAGATATCGAAGATATAACTTAATATAGGGCCAAAATTGGCTGTTGAATACAAACTGTGTTTCCCAACCCAGTAGGACCAAATTTGAATATACCGGTGAACAGGTCAGATCATGGGGCTGAGATCAAGGAACTGAGGGGAGAACTCTCCCAACTGAAAGGTGAACTAACTAAGCTTTTGGATCTTTTAACGCCCAAAAACAGTTGTGACATCAATATTCCTTCCTTTATGGGTGAGCGGAACATGTTCGTGCCTCCAGGTTACGGTGTTCAACATACCAACGGTATGGGACCATCAATCTAACTTGGTTAGCCAAGTTAGAATGGTCCACAGCAATTCCGAAGCGGAAAAACAAGGTTTTCAGGACGGTGCTGCAAAAAACATTTGTTCTAACAGTTCACATGGCACAAAAGAGATTTCCAATGGTCAACGTACTGAAGTGGTTTCATCCCGATCATGTTTGAAACGGGACACATTACTCAAGCAAACGGAGTTGTTAGAAAATCAGGTACTGTTTTTTTGCCAGTTGTTAATCAAGACAGACTTTCTAATCATAACTTGGTTGACAATAATGGTAGTGGTACACGGGCTATTCGTCCAGTTACAGTTTCCCAACAAGAGGCTACTAGCAGATTTGACACAGTATTTTCTAAAAAATACTATTTTTCTGCCAATGACAATGTTAATCCTATTGGTCCGGATGTTCAACATACGGGCAAGGAGCATGATAATGCTTCTTTAAAAGACTTAATTTTCTCTATGGAAAAAAGACTGTTTAAATTAAAAAGTCTGGAGATTGACATTGCTTATTTAAAACAATGTATAGAGTTAAAAATAGTGCCACAAGGGCTTAGAATTTTCAAGTTTCCATTTGGTATAGATTACTCAGAAAATGTGATGACTGATTTCTGTGATTATTTTAACGAAATTGGTTTAGGTCTGTTAAGGAAAACTGTACACTATTTTGAGGTACAAAAAGAACAAGTTTTCAAACATGTACAGAGTTTGGACAACATAATCAGAAATGATTTAGTATTTTCTCATCACAGCACTATGTATTTCAAAATGTTGGACAGGGTGGAGAATAGGTGTTTTAATATTTTTCAAAAGAAAAAAAGAAAAATCATGAGGGATCAAAAAAACTATCAGGACAATACAGTTTACATTAATAAAAACTTTAAATCACCTTATATTTCTTCTACTAGAAATAAATTTGGTAATCAGCAATATAGACATGACAGTACCAGTTTTCCACAAAGATTTTCTTCCCCCTTTAGGGACCCACATGTTGGACAAACAGATGAATGGGTAGAGGAGGGAATTAGCACAGACAATTTGGATGACAGGGATTTTCCCTCTCTCAGGAGAGACTGGCACAGTACTACAACAAGAAGGAGTACAACAGAACTTACTACCCCCAGAAACAGAACCAATTCACTCAGAATCTAATAATTTTACTAGCATCATTCCATCAAAAGAAAACATAGTATGCAAAAGAGATGGGTTCACTATATACAACTATTTAGATTTAATTATCACTGACAATCATTTTAATTTGTTTTCAAAGGGTATCAAGTTCATCCCTACACATAGTGGTGATTTGGTTGAAAATATAGAGGCTTTAAAGTTATTCGTGAGAAAATTAAACTTAAAAATACTTTTTGAACCTACACAAGACAATGATATGTATCAAATTGAGTTGGCAGACAAAACAAAGAAAAGAAGCATTTTTAACCCACCCCTACATCCATTACTGGAAACCTATGAAAAATTAGTTATGGAAGACATTTACTACGAATTTAAACATCATCAGAAGTCAGAACATTGGAACCTAACTAAGAATGAATACAAACTTTTAAGTGAACTTAGAAAAGACTACAAGATTCGTATTATGGTTCCAGATAAAGGTGGTGGTATCGCTATTTTCAAAAGTGAAGAATATTCTGATGTAATGAAAAAACTGTTGATGGATGATAATACATATTGTGAAATTTCTAAAAATCAAATTAATATTGCACATTCCAGGATTAACAGTTACTTGGAGGAATATTTAGTGGAACAAAGAATTAGTCCTAGTGAACATGACTTTTTATGTATTAAATTTCCTAGAATCCCTATATTTTTTGGAATACCAAAAATACATAAGGACATTATAAAGCCTCCTTTTAGACCCATAGTGGCAGCAAAAGGTTCAAAAACAAATTCATTATCTATATACATTGATTCTCACATACAACATGTGGTCAAAAAGACTTCTCACCTACTAAAGGATTCCTGGGAATTTTTGACAAGTATTAAACAGGATTTATTTCAAGAGAATGTCTTATTTCTAACTATTGATGTTAGAGATTTATTCACATGTATTCCCAAAGATGAAGGGATGGCATTGTTCGAAGAGGTACTTTTTCAACATTCTGACCTTGGGAATGACAAAATTCTACTAATCTGTGAAATGATGAACCTAGTCCTTGATAACAACTTTTTATGTTTTGAAGGGAAATTCTACAAACAAGTTACTGGCGTCCCAATGGGTGCTACCTGTTCACCGGTATATTCAAATTTGGTCCTACTGGGTTGGGAAACACAGTTTGTATTCAACAGCCAATTTTGGCCCTATATTAAGTTATATCTTCGATATCTGGACGACATCTTCATTTTGTGGGGGGGGAGTGAAGAGGAAATTACCAATTTTTTAAACTATATTAACAACAGTACTTCCTTCCTTTCCTTCACTTTCCAATATAACAACATGGAAATTAACTATCTTGACACCTGTATTTACAAGGACATACCCAACAGGCAATTTAAATCGAAAGTATTCAGGAAAAAAACATTCTGCAATGCTTATTTACATTTCGACAGTTGTCACCCTATATCACAAAAAATCAGTATTATCAACAGAATGACTTCTGACATACTAGACTTGCAAGCGGAATTTTTGTGTTAAAAATGTTTTTGAAAGGGGTACCCCCTGATTTAATCAATTCTACTTTATATAATGTACAGCAATCATGGGGCAAAAAATATATTCCCTTACTAGGATCTTCCGTAAGTAGCAAAAACAACAGGGTGAATTTAAAAGAATTTCACACTACTTGTGTTTTAACACACAACACAAGAACCCCTGCTATCAAAAATATTTTACAAAGAAACTGGAATATTTTGAGAACTAACGATGGTATACACAAAAAGTTGGGAAACACTCCCAGATTTGTGAACAAAGTAGGGTTCAATATGAAACAACTGTTTGAACACAAAAGACCCCTTAATTCCCAAAATAAACGGGGCACAAGAAGATGTGGCATGTGCAATTATTGTTCTTACATCTACACAGAACCCACCACTAGGCTATGCAACACTATGAACAGTATTGTGTACTTAAAAGATGGTACTTGTAACACCAAGGGAGTGGTATATCTTGCAGTATGTTCTTCTTGTCAACATTTCTATGTTGGCAAGACTGAAAGACTATTCAAAAATAGGATATATGAACACCTTAATGATATTAAAAATCACAAGAATACCAACTCTCTTTATAAACACAGTACATCATGTGTTGATTTTAAAAAAATCCTTTTTGGTATTTTGGACACTGTTACAATAGATGCTAGGGGTGGAGATTGGAAAAACCATTTAAAAAGAAGGAAAGTCAATGACTGCTTATAGAGAGAGCAAACAACATCTAAATCATCTATTTAATGTTTTTAACATACAAATATATTTTAATCTATTATATTAAACAATAAACAATTTGAGTTTTAGAATGAATGAATTATAAGTGATGTACATTTATGTTGATTATATTTACATAATTTTTAAAAAAATATTCTAATAACCTAAACAGGAATATCAGTTATTTTCGTAATTTTTTATGGCAATACATTTAAATACAATATTTAATACTTTTACTCATTTAGAAAGTTTTATTCTTACATTAAATATAACAAATCTCTCTTTTAAATGTTAAATGTTGAAGTATGATGTCACTAATTTGAGAGTTATATAAAGTCAATTAAACAAAGTTAATTGTTTCTGATGAAGTCTCTATCTTGAGATGAAACTGGTATACATATTGTTACAATAAACGGATGTTCCTTTTAAACTTCCTGGTTTCCTGGTTCATTGGATTTATTCAACAGTTTTACCTCTTTATAAAGGCGGACCCCCCAATTCTAACTTTCCAGGACATGTCTGTGAGACAGCTGTCTATCCACTGAGTGACATAAGGGTTTATATCTAACCTCTTGAGTTTGTCAACAATGCCTGAGTGAGGTATTGTGTCAAATGCCTTGACTAGGTCAAGGTAGGTAGTGTGAACCATTTTGTCCTCATCCATTGCTTTTATGACCTTCTCAAAGAAGTCCACCAGGTTAAGTAGTTGCCCTTGACGAAACCAAATGGGGTTGAGCCCAGTGTCTGGATGTTTCCTATTTCATTATTTATAACTTCCATGATAATTATTTCCATGGCTATGCATAAAAGACAAGTGAGACTTATGGGTCTGTAGTTTCCAGGGTCTGTAGGTGGCCCACTTTTGTGCAGAAGGATGACTGTTACTGTTCTTTATTTGTGAGGCACGAAGCCTGTTTGGAGGCTACAGTTAAATAATTCTAGAGGGCCTGATGGGTCATGTTTCATGCTATTTAGAAGGCATCCTGGGATATTGTCTGTGCCAACTGATGCAGCATTACTGGCCTTAGGGAGATCCTTGAAGACCTGTTCCCTATTAATGGTAGCGGGGTTATATTTGATGGTATTTCTTGAGGGGAGGTTGAGAGAGAGAGAGAGAGGGGCAAAGTTAGAGCTGAATTTGTTGGCCAGTAAGTTTGCTATATCTTCTGTTTCAGTAGAAGTAGCTCTATTAACAATGAACTCTGCACACAACTGTGTATTGCCTTTAAGGTTGCAGACATAGCTAAATAATGCCTTGTGGTTGTCCTTGGCTTGAGGAGGCCAAATTTACACAATTTGGTTTTGGTAGACTTTATTTGTCCTCTGTGTTGTTTGTTTAGTTTGATGAGAGTATTTTTACCTTTCTGGGTTCTACACCTCCTAATTTTGCTATGATTTTCTTTCTTCTGTTATATAGCTATTGATGTTTTGATTCCACTGACTGACAGATTGCTTAGAGACAGGATTAAAGAACACTACTACCAGATAGGTAAAGGTGATACAGTTAGTGCTCTATCTAAACACACTGCACATACAGATACATCTCATATCTTTAAGGTTATGGTAATAGGATGTATATATGAGAATATCAGGAAGGTGACATCAGGAATAAAACTGAGCAGTTAGAAGCCAAGTGGATCGATTATGTGGAGATTATGGCCATGGCCTGAATGACAGACCTCTGAGACCTGAACTTAAAGCCAGACCTCTAAATAGAAAATAGTCTAGCTTTTGTCTTAAATCATCACCATATACATATGCACATTAATAGTGTTATATTTTCTACATTTTATATATATATATATATATATATATATATATATATATATATATATATATATATATTCTTTTTATTTGTATATATATATATATATATATATATATATATATATATATATATATATATGTTTTTGCATATATGTATGTATGTATATATGCTATATAGAGTAATTTAAGATGTTTTACATTTGTAGAAGGTTATATATTTATGTGTGTGCATACTGTTTAATGAGTACATTTTAAGGCATAGGTCTTTAAGAAAGTTAATCAGTTAGTCGTGTGATTTTTTAATTTGTGTATTTAATGGACTGAATTTTCAATTGCTCATGCATCTGATGAAGTAGCTTTGCTACAAAAGCACTTATGCTTTTATATTTTGTACAATAAAAACGGATTTAGTTTGGAGTTCTTTGGTCATCCTTGGATCCTGTTTTATATTTTTTGTGCTTTACAATTTCTTTGGTGGACCCAAGTTCTGGTACTGGTTGGTAGATGTTGTGTTTTACTTTATTCAAGCTTTATTTCGTACTGACCAGACCAGAGAGATGGCTGATGGACTGAATGACATTGTGGGACTTGATTATAATCCTAGAAGCATGACAATGGACTCTGAAAATAGAGCTCAAAAGCTTTTGGGCATGTTAAATGGACATGCTGATCCTTTATTTAACAATATTGACACAGGTACTGGCAGCTCTAATGTACCAGTTGATATTGTTGCTTTGAAAACTAAGGTTCGTGTCATTGAGAACAGTTAGTTTAAATTAAAAAGACAGCAGTACCAGAATTATCACCTCAAAGTATGTTTAAAAGACAACATTGTCCCACGTGGGCTTAGAGTTTTTGTTATGCCTACACAGGGCAGTTCTATGCCTGATTTACTAACTGAATGGCAAATGGTTAACCTTGAGTGCAGCTGTAAGTATATGCAGCTTCTTATTAAGCACTCAAAAACTGAGATAGATCAATTATCTAACAACATCAAAGAACTGTATAATGAGTTGCTAGATGAGTATGACACTGTTCGGGTCAATAAATATATCATGGAAATGATGGATTTCATTGCAGTATATGAACATAGACTGTGCAGAATTAAAATGAAGAAATTAATTAGAGAAGGTACAGATTTTCAAAACGCCAGTGTTTTTACTTGGTCTCGGACATTCACAAATAACTCTAATGCTGCTACTTTTACGCAAATATCCACTTCAGCTGCTGATATAATGGAGTTAAGCTCGTCAGTTAACCTTGGTAACCATAGAAATGATTTAACATCCCAGTTGGTCAATCCTGTTGCTGCTATGATGTCCATTAATGAACAGGGCGCCAGGAAGAAAATGATTTAGGTCACAGCACAGGTTCACCATTCAGGTGAACAAACAAGTGAGCATGAGAGCGTGGCGAAGAGTACTGGTGATGCATCTTCTACTTCTGCAGGGTCTAATGAACATAATACCCCTTTTTCTCAAGGAAAACTGAAGTTTCCACTGCCTATAAAGCATTATGTTCAAAATGAACAGAGGTCCTGCTCTTGCAGCAGGGCACGAATGAAGAGGAAACCCGAAGGGGAAGCTACAGGGACACCAAAACTGAAGAAATTCTGGAACTTATCCATCCATAATTTATCTGTAGCCAAAGCCATCATTTAGAAAAAAGGATTATCCTTTATTCTGACAGAAACAAGACTTCTTAGAGGTAATTAAACTTTAAAATGTTTATAAGAAATGTTCTCTTGAAATTAGTTTTTAAAAATGCAAATGGTGATTACGATAATAATGTATTTAAAAAAACGAGTACTTACATACCCAACTCACATCCTTTAATTACAGCTTTTGAAAAGTTTTGTTTAGATGATTTTTATAAATTGCATGCTTCTGATTCTTTCCACAGTAGACATGGAGGGAAATTTAATTTAACTAAATATGAGTATCAGGCTATGAATAATTTACAAAATAATAATCAGTTAACTATTAGACCAGCTGATAAAGGTGGTCCTATTGTGTTGTTTGATACACAATGATATAATAATGACATGATTAATATGCTTTCAGATAACTGTTTTTATTCTAAAATAACTCCTAAACAAGTTGAATTTGTGACTATGAAAGTCAGCAATGTTTTTAAAGTATCATTTGATGATGGTTTGATTAATATACAGTTTAGTTATTTCTCTGTTAAAGATGCTTTAGTACCTGTCATTCAGGGTCAGCCTAAATTACACAAGGACCCAGTACACCCTCACTTACATCCCATTGTAGCAGGAGGGAACTGGTGCACAGAACCTGCTTCTATTTTTGTTGAAAAACAGCTGAGACCTGCCTTGAACACGTCCACATATTTTAAGGGATACCCAACATTTTTTAAGTGATTTATTTTTATTTATGAATATTTATGACAAACAAGGAAAACTGAATAGTTTGCATTTAGTGACTGAAGAAGGAGAAGAGGGGGAAGGCATGCCCGAAGGCAGATAAAGGCTAGGACTGTGATAGTAAGGGTCGGAACTTTGAATGTTGGCAGTATGACTGGTATAGGGAGAGAGCTAGCTGATATGATGGACCAAAGGAAGATTGGTATATTGTGTGTTGAAGAGACCAGATGGAAGGGGAGCAAGGCTAGGTGTATCGGAGGTGGATTCAAATTGTTTTATCATGGTGTGGATGGGAGGAGAAATGGTGTAGGCATTATCCTGGAGGAACAGTATGCTAAGAGTGTTTTGGAGGTGAAAAGAGTGTCAGATAGAGTGATGTTTATGAAGCTGGAAATTGATGGTGTAATGATGAATGTTGTTAGTGCATATGCTCCACAAGTTGGGTGTGTGATGGATGAGAAAGAACAATTTTGGAGTGAGTTGGATGAAGTGGTGATGACTGTACCCAAGGGTGAGAGACTGGTGATTGGAGCAGATTTCAATGGGCATGTTGGTGAAGGGAACAGATGGGATGAGGAAGTGATGGGTAGGTATGGTGTTAAGAAACGTAGTGGATTTTGCAAAAAGGATGGATATGGCTGTGATGAATACGTATTTTAACAAGAGGGAGGAGCATAGGGTGACATACAAGAGTGGAGGAAGATGCACACAGGTGGATTATATCTTATGTAGAGGGGCCAGTCTGAAGGAGATTGGAGACTGTAAAGTGATGGCAGGGGAAAGTGTAGTTAGGCAGCATAGGATGGCGGTTTGTAGGATGACATTGGTGATCAAGAAGAGGAGGATGAGTGTGAGGGCAGCACCAAGGATCAAATGGTGGAAACTGAAAAAGGCTAATTGTGAGGTGATGTTCAGGGAAGAGTTAAGACAGGCACTGGGTGGCAGTGAAGAGTTACCAAATAGCTGGGTAACTACAGCAGAGCTAGTAAGAGAGATGGCTAGAAAGGTGCTTGGTGTGACATCTGGAAAGAGGAAGGAGGACAAGGAGACCTGGTGGTGGAATGAAGAAGTACAGGAGAGTATACAGAGAAAGAGGTTGGCGAAGAAGAAGTGGGATTGTCAGAGAGATGAAGAAAGTAGACAAGAGTATAAGGAGATGAGGTGCATGGCAAAGAGAGAGGTGGTGAAGGCTAAGGATAAGGCATATGAAGAGTTGTATAAAAGGTTGGACACTAAGGAGGGAGAAAAGGACCTGTACCGATTGGCTAGACAGAGGGACCAAGCTAGTAAAGATGTGCAGCAGGTAAGGGTGATAAAGGATAATGAGGGAAACATACTCACAAGTGAGGAGAGTGTGTTGAGCAGATGGAAAGAGTACTTTGAGGGGCTGATGAATGAAGAGAATGAGAGGGAGAGAAGGTTGGATGATGTGTGGATAGTGAATCGTGAAGTGCAGTGGATTAGCAAGGAGGAAGTAAGGATAGCTATGAAGAGGATGAAGAATGGAAAGGCTGTTGGTCCAGATGACATACCTGTGGAAGCATGGAGGTGTTTAGGTGAAATGGCAGTGGAGTTTTTAACTAGATTGTTTAATGAAATCTTAGAAAGTGTGAGGATGCCTGAGGAATGGAGAAAAAGTGTTTTGGTACCGATTTTTAAGAATAAGGGTGATGTACAGAGCTGTAGTAACTACAGAGGGATTAAATTGATCAGTCACAGCATGAAGTTATGGGAAAGAGTAGTGGAAGCTAGGTTAAGAAGGGAGGTGATGATTAGTGATCAGCAGTATGGTTTCATGCCAGGAAAGAGCACTACAGATGCGATGTTAGCTCTGAGAGTGTTGATGGAGAAGTACAGAGAAGGTCAGAAGCAGTTGCATTGTGTCTTTGTGGATTTAGAGAAAGCATATGACAGGGTGCCTAGAGAGGAGTTGTGGTATTGTATGAGGAAGTCGGGAGTGCCAGAGGAGTATGTAAGAGTGGTGCAGGATATGTATGAGGGGAGTGTGACAGCGGTGAGGAGTGGAGTGACGGATGCGTTTAAGGTGGAGGTGGGATTACATCAAGGATCAGCTCTGAGCCCTTTCTTATTTGCAATGGTGATGGACAGGTTGACAGACGAGATCAGACAGGAGTCCCCATGGACTATGATGTTTGCAGATAACATTGTGATCTGTAGTGAGAGCAGGGAACCGGTGGAGGAGAACCTGGAGAGGTGGAGATATGCTCTAGAGAGAAGAGGAATGAAGGTCAGCAGGACTAAGACAGAATATATGTGTCTGAATGAGAGGGAGGATAGAGGAATGGTGAGGATGCAGGGAGTAGAGGTGGTGAAGGTGGATGAGTTTAAATACTTGGGATCAACAGTTCAGACTAATTGTGAGTGTGGAAGAGAGGTGAAGAAGAGAGTACAGGCAGGATGGAGTGGGTGGAGAAGAGTGCGAGGAGTGATTTGTGACAGATGAGAACCAGTAAGAGTGAAAGGGAAGGTCTACAAGAGGGTAGTGAAACCAGCTATGTTATATGGGTTGGAGACAGTGGCACTGACAAAATGGCAGGAGTCAGAGCCTGATGTGGCAGAGTTGAAGATGTTAAGATTTGCACTGGGTGTGACGAGGATGGACAGGATTAGGAATAAGTATATTAGAGGGTCAGTCCAGGTTGGAAGGTTTGAAGACAAAGCCAGAGAGGCAAGATTACGTTGGTTTGGACATGTGCTGAGGAGGGATGCAGAGTATATTAGGAAAAAGATGCTAAGGATGAAGGTGCCAGGTAACAGGAAAAGAGGAAGGCCTAAGATAAGGTTTATGGATGTGGTGAGAGAGGACATGCAGGTGGTTGGTATGACAGAGCAAGATGCAGAGGACAGGAAGAAATGGAAACAGTTGATCTGCTGTGGTGACCCCTAATGGGAGCAGCCGAAAGAAGAAGAAGAAGATGTCACTTCTCCCTTCACGGTTATCCCGAATAATGAAGGGCTTGCATATGTTAAAAAATTTCTAGAAAGATTTACTAACTTTGATACTAGAAAGGTTGAGTTAATATGTGCATTATTAGATTGTGTTTTGAATAACAATGTGTTTGCTTTGTCAATGACTTCTATTGGCAGAAACATGGCATAGCTATGGGCACATCTTGTGCCAATAGCTACGCCAATGTAGCCATGGGAATCTGGGAAGAGCAGTTTGTCTTTAAGGGACCTTTCAGTAAGCATGTTATATTTTATCATCGGTTTGTGGCCGATATTTTTCTTTTATGGGAAGGCCCCATTGAAGTTTTATATGGGTTTATTTTTTACATCAATAATACTACTTCATTTTTGAATTTTTCTCATAAAATTTCGGTTGAGTTTGTAGAATTTTTGGAAGTTAAAGTAGTTTATGACAATAATGTCTATATTACAACTGAATTATATGGAAAGCCCTGTCACTGTAATCATTTCCTTTATAAGGAGAGTATGCATCCACCGCATGTATTTAGAAGTGTGGTCAGAAGCAAGTGTATAGAGCCTCAAGGCTAAATGTTAAGGATTCAGAACTTGTTAGACAAACTGACTCCTTGAAGGAAGCCTTTGCTACCAGGGGCTATACGCACAAAGATGTGCAAGATAGTATTGAAATAGTCTCCGGTTTAAGAACTAGTAAGGCTAGGCCCTATTTTGGTGAAAAATATACCGATAATTTGCAGGTTCAGAAAAATGATACATTAAAGGTGTGCTTGTTTTACTCCAGTGATATTAAGCAATATAAAGAAATTATTGAGAAACAATGGGGTATCCTGCAACAGATGATGATATTAGAGCTATAGTAGATACTAAACCAGGATTTGTATATAAAAATATGAGGTCATTAAAGAGATGTTTATGTTACCCTAGGAGTGTACCTACAAATTTGAGCCAAGGATGCACTGCTGCATGTGGACATTGTCAAGTTTTTAAATACATGGACAATACGGGTAAATTTAATCATCCTGATCAGAATAAAGTGTACACTTTCAATGTTTCTGTGACATGCAGCAGTCCCCATGTGGTTTATTTGGCTTACTGCTCAGTTTGTATGAAATTTTATATTGGTAAGACCGATAGATTGCTTAGAGACAGGATTAAAGAACACTACTACCATATAGGTAAAGGTGATACAGTTAGTGCTCTGTCAAAACACACTGTAGATACAGATACATCTCATATCTTTAAGTTTATGGTAATAGGACGTATATATGAGAATATCAGGAAAGGTGACATCAGGAATCAAACTGAGCAGTTAGAAGCCAAGTGGATAGTTAGATTACATGGAGATTATGGCCATGGCCTGAACGACAGAGTACCTATGAGACTTAAACTTAAAGCCAGACCTCTAAATAGAAAATAGTCTAGCTTTTGTCTTAAACCATCACTATATAAATATACACATTAATAGTGTTAGATTTTCTACATTTTTTATATATATGTTTTTGCATATATGTATGTATGTATTTATGCTATATAGAGTAATTTAAGATGTTTTACATTTGTAGAAGGTTATATATTTATATGTGTGCATACTGTTTAATGAGTGCATTTTAAGGCATAAGTCTTTAAGAAAGTTAATCAGTTAGTCATGTGATTTTTTAATTAGTGTATTTAATGGACTGAATTTTCAATTGTCTCATGCATCTGATGAAGTAGCTTTGCTACGAAAGCGCTTATACTTTTATATTTTGTACAATAAAAACGGATTTAGTTTGGAGTTGTTTGGTCGCCCTAGGATCCTGTTTTATATTTTTGAGCTCCACTTGAGTGTTCTCATGATTTATGGGAGCTTGAAATGTTTCTAGGTTATCACTTAATAGAAGGAAGTTAGCCTTAAAGTAGTTCTTGAACATTCCAGGGTTAGCTGGGTTCCAGGCTTTATTTTTACTTCAAAGGAGACAATTTTGTAGTCTGACCTTAGAGAACACATTATACTAGGGGGTGTGCAGCACTCTCCCATATTAGTGGTGGACCAGATCCAGTATGCTTGTCCCCTTGGTCAGTGTATTGACAATCTGGCCTAGAGAGTTTGTGTTTACAAAATCAAGAAATCTCTGTGCCTACATGTTTGGTGTCATTTATGATTCCAAGTTAATAGTAGAGTAATTAAAGTTGTTTATGAATGTGGTGTTGGGTTGGATGGTGTGAGTGTTTCCAATAAGTTTAAATGCATGAAAAATACAAATAACATCAACAGATAAAAACTGGTCTAAAACAGCCCAAACAAGAAAAATAACATAATGTACAGTCCCGTTAATACAGCTGACAAGTTCAAGATAGTATGACACAGAATTTTATTAATCAAATAGGTAAGAACTTTCACACCATTCAGGCCTTCATCAGACCATGCTCAGCAAATAAATAAAAATATTTAAATGGACACTCAGTAATTTAGTGCACATGATTTCAATATAGGGTTTAAATGCATAACTTCATTCAAGCCCATACCCTTATCAGCTTGCATTTCCAAAACCCATTTAATCTCTAAACATTCAGTATGATTGAACACATTGCCACCCCTCAAGTTGACATGGAATAATTGTAAAATGAAAGAAACAAACGGATGGTCTTTGCCTGCTACATATATATATATATATATATATATATATATATATATATATATATATATATATATACACATGCCTCACTAAAGCATTAGATGTTTTCTCTCTTCTAATGTCATATAAATGTTCTAGGATCCATTCACTCAGAGTCCGATTAGTTTTGCCTACATAAAACATTGGCACATTTTACATAGCAGCTAAATAAACCAGATCACTACTCTTGCAATTAGCATAGAAATTAAAAAGTACACACATCCACTAACAGAGTGAGTAAATCTAGAATTAGAGAAAATGTACCAGCATGTATTACAAGTTCTACGTGCCAAAGTACCTAATCTGTCACATACAAGATGAAATTTAGATTTCACAGAATTATAACAAAGCCTTCATTTAAGAGACTGACCATTCTTAAAACAAGTAATTAAATAAATAAGTAAATACATTTCTTAAAACAAAATCTAGATTGTTCATCTAGTAATTTTCTAAGCTTATCATCACTCATTAATATTGACCATTTTTTTAATAACATTACAAACAAGATCAGTATAACTGGAATATGTTAAACTCATCCTGAGATTACTGTTACTTCTCGGTGTCCTTTCTGTACATCCTTCTTGATTCAG
Organism: Protopterus annectens; assembly: GCF_019279795.1. NCBI lineage: Eukaryota > Metazoa > Chordata > Ceratodontiformes > Protopteridae > Protopterus > Protopterus annectens. The sequence goes on along the minus strand of NC_056746.1, from coordinate 1,456,089,118 downwards.
TGGTTCTGAAAGGAATGGCTTAACGGAATCATTTCTACATCTAAGAACACGTTTAATCACTTTGTCAATTTCAATCTCAGTATACCCTCTATCTAAAAAATCATTATGCACGTCATTAGGTGCTTTAGTCATAGTAGTATCTTTATCATTAAGCCTAGCAGCTCTAAGGAACTGCCCATTTAGCACAGTCGCATGTGCATGGCAGGGATGTATACTTTTACGATGTAAGATGTAATTTTTCTTACAGGTTTTTTTAAATAATGTAGTGGAAATTGATCTATCATGGTTGTTACTAACCAAAACATCTAAAAATTCAGTAGAATTATCTGAATATGTAAGACTAAAATTCAAGAAAGATGTAGTGTCATGCAAATATCTAACAAAATCTTGTAACATTGTGAAAGACCCAGTCCAAATTATAAAAGTATCATCCACAAAGTGACCATAATATTTAATATGCTTAGTGAACGAATTCCCATTCAATATCATGGTGGACTCCCAAAAGGCTAAAACCATACTGGCGTAGTTGTTGGCACAAACTGTGCCCATTACTATGCCAATTTTCTGTAAATAATACGTGTCATTGAAAATAAAAACATTTTCTAAAATGAGAGACAAGAAAAAGCAAATTAAATCAATCTTAGAATTACTGTAGTCAGACGTATATGACATAAAAGTCTAATATATTCTATTCCTACATCATTTGGGATTACATTGAAAAGAGAGTTCACATCCATTGTGGCTAACAAAAAGTCACTTTGACAATAGTCCCTAGACCAGAGATGCAAGTTTGAAACAAAATGTCTGGTTTCTTGTAATACTGTACTAACATTGTCCAGTATTGGATGCAGCATTCTCTCTACATAAATGGAAAGCGTTTCTGCTATCCAACCTCGACCAGACACAATGGGCCTTACTGGTGGCTTCAAATGCTTTTTATGGATCTGAGGTAAACTATACATAGTCAGTATCAGAGGAATTTCCGTAACAAAAATTTCAAATAACTGCTGAATAATGGAAATCATATAGATTATCATAGACTCTCTTAACTAGTGCATTAACCATATATTTTACGAAAACTTTATAAGTAGAGATATCAGATAATATCAAAGACATACATTCAAAGTAAAACTCACTGCCCATAACCAGTATGGCGTCACCCTTATCTGCTGGACAAATCGTAATAGAGGTCAGCTCACATAATTCATACGATGCTGCATATTCATTAGGTTTTAAAATCTGAAAACCCAGCATGTGCTTGGTATTAAGTGTGTCTCAAACCTCTTCTTCACACATTTTCAAAAAACTGTTCAATAAGTGGACTATTAATAGGAACAAATGTACTGGGTTTTTTCAATGCATTAGTGTGACCAGTATCATTAAACATAGTCTTAAGTGTAATATTTCTGGAAACCAACTTTAAATCTAAAAGTACTTCATTAACATTCTACCTCCTTGTTGGAACAAAAGATAAACTCTTACTCAAAACACTCAGTTGATCGGACATTAGTTCATAGGAGAAAAAATTCACAATCAAGTTTTTGGAATCTTGTTGCATGCAACCTCCAAATCCAGCTGCTGTGTTATTAATAGCATCTTCTGATTTCTCCATCCTCAACTAAATGAACATCCTGTTACTGCCTGTGCACCCATTTTCATCTGGTAGATGTACAAGGGAAAAAGAATTTGAAGCAGAAGAGGTACCTACTCCAAGCACATTCTGTATGTCCGCCGTATCAGCCATTTAGGAATTGCTGTCATTCCTATGGACCTGTTCACTACAGGATGTTGCTGCTCATTCCAGCATAAGAGTAGCTGTCGAATCTGTAGGATTTGTATTAGGCAGAATATCAGTCTGCCCTTGTGTTTACAAGTTAGTCCAAGTATCATTCTTGGGACAAGAAAAAATGCACCCTTCTCAAAAGGCCATGGAATCTCGCATTAGCTTCTTAACTTCCATTAGCTGTTTCTCATAGGCAGCAATATTAGTGAAACGATCTTTCATCTTCTGCTTGCACACAGTTGAAGCAAGATGTACTCTTATCTTACTCCTGAAATTAGTAATTTCTCTTAATAGTGCAATCTCCATAGGCTTAAAGAAGTCGATAAGTAATTTTAGATAATTATAACTCAACTCTAAGTTTGATGTCTGCCATTGTTTGAGTAGTTCAGGATAAGTGTTCCCATTAGTAGGCATGAGCAGAATGCGCAAACCTCTCAGGATCATCTTAAAGTGAAAGCTTGCTTCTAATTGTAATCTTTGCTACTGAAGTCTCTTATATTTATAGAATAAGTTTTCCATTTCTTTAAATAATTACAAACAGTCATTATGGCTTACAGGAGCAGTATCTGTCTGAGCAGCAGTATCATCAAAAGATACAAAAAGTAACAGGCTCCCAACTACTTGCAGCGTACTTTCAAAACGATCGATAGATGCATTGGCCAATGAACTCCCTGGGTTATAACCAAGTTCCAAGTCACCTCCTTCAGCCATATACCACAGGCTTATACACGACAAAATTTTGAAAAAAAAAAATAAAAATAGTCTCATCAGATAAAAACTGGTCTAAAACAGCTCAAACAAGAAAAACAATGTAATGTACAGACCTGTTAAATACATGTTATGGGCTTCCTGGGTCATAGAGGGGGACCTATAGCTTGCAAAGAAGTGGTATGGGATTTTGCCTGTTGTGATTTGAATGTGGAGAAGCTCAAATGCTTGCTTTGTCCTGTCTGACCAGCCTTGAGGTATATTTATTTTTGATATAAATCAAGACACCTCCACCTTTAGTCACTGTCTGTGTTGTAGCTGGTCTAAACGTGTGGAAGGCATTATAGCCTTGCCTTGCTGGTGTGCTCTATGTGGCTTTAAACCATGTCACAGTGACCACACAGATGTCACCATTCTATAGGGTGAGGAGAGCTTGCAGGGAGTGGAGTTTCTTGTTTAGACTCCTAGGACTGAGTAGTAACACCTTTAGATTTTCTTGCTTTTGATTTGTGGAAGTACTTTCAGTTTGGCATTGCCTAAAAAAGGCACTATGGGGAGGACAATGCTTTAGCTAATATTTGAAAGCCTAGTGGGGAGAGGGGCAGACAGTCCCTGGCATAGCAGCATAGTCTGTTGTCCATCTTCTTCCATACAGAAAAATATTGCATCCCCCTTATAATGACATCAGAAAGCTAGCCCATTATTAGTCAGTCATCATATCTTCGTATTGTGGCTTCACCCTTGGAGAAGGCAAAATGCTGCTCAATGCTAGGATCATACCAGCCTGGGATACATATCTTAAGAGCTCCACTATGTCTCTCTTGATATAATCTAGGGAGTACATCTCAGGTCATTTACACCCACATAGACTATGACTGAGTCATACTGGTACTTGCTGTTTAATGACCTGAGTGTGTGTGTGTAATGTGGCAGATCCTGGCCCTGATAAGCAACTGACTGTGACTTTCTCCTTACTCAGCATGGTGAGAGGGACATCATTGTCTCACAATGGAGTCTCCAGTGACCAGAATTTAGAATTATGTGGTGGATAGCCTTATGGGCTTAGAAGAAAAGGAAAAAAGGAGAAGAAGAAAAGAAGACGATGTGGCTGCATGTGTTGATGTGGGTATTGTTTTAAAGGAGTGCCATCAGGGCTGCTGAGGATATTTGTTATGTGTACTTAGTCTAGGAGGTCTTTGGGTTTTAGGAAGATTACATTTAAGTGCCTCAGCATATGTGCTCTATGTGTCTTCTTTGTACTATGTGTGATGAGTGCAGCATGTGTACTATTGACAACCTGATGGACATTAAATAGTACTTTTATGTGAAAAGTTTGACTCCAGTGATGGTGTAAAGGCATCTCTCATGTACCATATCAGTTAGTTTGTGAATTAGTTGGTTGTCAATAAACATGAGGCAATTTCTGAAGGGAGAGAGTGGGAAAATTCATATCCATGGCAACAGGCCCTTTTTTATTGATTAGATGGTTACAGTCAGAATATAAAGTAATGTCTGGAGTATCTGGTTTGCAACTCTGAGGGCAGTGCTTGTTACTACAAACTAATTGCCATGTTTGCAACTAGGTATTCATGAAATTTCAAGAGTGCTTTTACAGGAAAAATGTCAACTCAAGATACTGCCACAGGGCAGTTTTAGTAATTTATTTTCATTTTTTATTCTTTTTCTGTCCATACCAATTATTTTATAGGCAGCTTTTTCAAGCATGTTTTTTATTGTCAACTAAAACAGCAAACACCAGGGTCAGAGAGGTAGAAGTGTTTTAAGAGCTTTATTTAGTGCTATTGTTTGTACTATAACCAAACATCATCAGAATAAAGGCAACAAAGAAATGCAAGTGTTTAAAACTTCCTGTATCAATCACATGGCCAGTCACCACTGTCATTTAAAGTACCAAACATATTATAAAAAAAATCTATAGTATGCTCTGTGAGTAACTGGTCTAGTATGATTATGCCTCTAGTGGGTGTACACTGTATCTGGCCTAGGGTGTTTGTGTCCACAAAGTCAAGGAATCTCTGTTCCTGCAAAAAAATTGGGGTCATGTGGGATTCCCAGTCTGTAGAGGTATAGTTAAAGTTGCCCAAGAGTATGGTATTTGGTTGAATGGTGAGTGTCTTTTGCAGGTCTGTTTGAGCTATGAGTTTCATGGCTCATTGAGGATGACCTGTTACTTGCTAGGATATGGTATGGGTTATCAATGGTAGTCTGGATGTGGAGAAACTCCAGTGCATTGTCCTGTTTAACCAGCCTCGAGGTATGCTTGTTATTTTTGTAGCTTGAGATACCTTCGCCTTTAGTCCCTTCCTGTGCAGTTGCTGGTCTAAATGTGTAGAAGGCACTGAAGCCTTGCATTAGCAGGATACTCTTGTATCTATAAACCATGTCTTGGTAACTATACAGATATCTGCATTCTCCAAGGTGAGAAGAGGTGAGGGATTGGAGCTTCTTGCTTACACTCCTGGCATTAAGCAGTAATACCTTAAGATTGCTTTGGATAGATTTTGCTATGTCAGAAGGTTTGTCAATTTGACATTGGCTAAAAAAGGCTCTATGGTGAAGACAATCTTTTAGCCAATGTCTGAAAGCCTAGAGGGGACAGGTGCAGACCATCCTTGATAAAACAATGTGATCTCTTAACCATCTCCTTCCATGCTGACAAATATTGTATCCCTTTAGAAAGACACCAGAAACTAAGCCAATTATTAAAGTCAATCATCTTTTTGTTTGTATTGTGGTATCATCCCTAGTGAAGATTGAATGCTTCTCAGTGCTAGGCACATACCAGCCTGAGACACATAGTCTAAGAGCTCCATAATATCTCTCTTGTTATAGTCTAGGGAGATACATTTCTGGTTATCTACACCTACATGGGCTATCACTAAATCATACTGGTACCTTTGGTAAAAAGACTTGAGTGTATGCGTAACTTGGTAGATCATAACTCTTGATAGGCAACTGACTGTTATTTTCTCCTTGTTCGTCCTGCATAAAGGGTTGTCAGTATGTCACACTGTGGACTCCCTTATAACTAGAGTCCTGGGGAATGTGTTGGATTGCCTTAGTAGATGAGACTCCACTGGGTATGGCTGTAAATGTAGTGTTGGGTGTTGTTTTTGTAGAGTGCGTTTGGGTTTGCTGAGGATGATTTTTCCAAATGGAGTCTCTTTTGAGTTTGGGAAGATTGAATTTAAGTGCTACAGCATATGTTAGTCTATATGTAGGGTGTATACTACTATGTGTGATGGGTTTAGCGTGTGTGTTTCTGACAACATAATTCTTATCATGAGTAGTTTTATGCAATTGTTTTTTCTCCATTGAGAATGTGTGCATGCATCTCTCACAGGATTAAATGGTCATCAGTGAACATGAGACAATTTCTACATTATCTTAGGATATCCATATTCATCAAACTGGCTGTTGAGAAATTGAAAAAGTGGATATCCATTATGCCAGGTCTTTCAATAGTTGAGCTACAAGAGTGTGGTGCACTAGGAGTTTATAGATGGCTAACTAAGGGTGCTTTTAGGACTAGAAAGGCTAGACTAGGCTAGGCTATGTAATACTAAATTTAAGGGGAGTGCTCCTCAATCCCAAACTGGCTGCTGGATGTGCCTCAGTACGCAAAGTAGTTGCTCTGTGTTCACTGAATTACTGGGTACAGTTTCAATGATAGTTTTATATGGAAAATTTGTTTCTGTATGTCTGTGTCTATGCAAGGCAGTGATAAACACTGCTGGCTGAATTTATCCAAGCACCAGTAACAAGGAAATCTGACTAATACGTCCTCTGGCCAATAAAACAACTACACTCATAGCCTTCTATTGTGTTTCCCAATTTGGATAGACCATGTTACCATTTACTACCACCGGATGAATAATCACAGTCTTCTTAATGTAAAAACATAGAAAGAAGCTTGCTGCAGTGTAAATATGCGCCAATTAAACCAACAATTAGTTAAACAGTAAATCAGTAGAAATGGACAGTAACAGGCAAATGAACCTATTCAATATAAAACACAAGGAAAGGAAATGGGTAATTCAAAATATCTAAAGCAGTTCTCTTTAATCAGCTTATACAAGTACAATTGTTTTCAGTAAAAGTACTTAGCTTTGGCTGGATGGCACCTGATGAAACATAAACACTTCTGAGGCACAGGCGAAGATGCCAAGGCAAATAACGCATCTTCCATATGACCTGATAGTATCCAAGGCAATGAACACAGCTTCCATGGGACCTGATAGTATCCCAGGCTGTATTCTGCACCATTTCCAGCAAGAACTAGCTTCACCATTGAGCACCCTATTCAATCACAGCCTAAGGACAAGTTTCATTCCAGCAGAGTGGAGAACTGCCATTGTCATCCCCTTGCACAAAGGAAGTGCCACTACTGACCCTGGAAACTATCACTCCATTAGCTTGACAAGTCTGATCTGTAAAGCCATGAAGCATATTATTGTGGATCTCATAACAAGGACATAGGCAATCTCCAAGCACTTGACCCCACGCAGTTTGGATTTGTCAAGGGCAGATCTTACCTGTTGAACCTGGTTGACTTCTTTGAGACTGCCACCAAGGTCCTGGATGAGGGGAAAGTCAGTACATACAGTTTACCTTGACTTGGCCAAGGCCTTTGACACAATCCCCCACTTGGTCATCATTGACAAGCTAACACAACTTGGCGTAAATCCCTATCTCATCAGGTGGATGGCCAACTGGCTCACCAATAGGACCCACAAGGTAAAAATAGGCACTTCCACCTCTGGCAGAAGACTTGTCACTAGTGGTGTTCCCCAGGCATATGTCCTGAGACCCCTGCTATTTGGCATCTACTTCTCAGAGGTCCAGGCAAAGACAAAAGGCCTGTGGCTGACCAAGCTTACAGATGACTGTAAGTCAGTTGCTGTAATTGACTCCCCAAATGATTTTAACATACTGCAACTAATGACTGGTGCCAAAGTCATGGCCTCAAGTTAAATGCAAAAAAATGTGTCATCATACTATTCAGCAAAAAGCATGGCCCCTAATGATTACCACATAAATGGCAATCCCCTAAGCACACAACCTGTGGTGAGAGACCTGGGTACTCAGGTTGACAACAATCTCACATTTGACCATCATGTAGTGGCAGTGGTCAGAAAAGCTTTTTACTTTATTAATCTCATAAGTAAAGTGATTGCAGCGAGAAAAAATTAGGTTATTACCTCTCTGTACTCCTTCCTCATTAGGCTAGTAATTGAGTATAATGCCCCATTTGGTATGTACCTCTCTAAACACCTGCACCAACTGGAAAGGCCACAGAAATACCTCACAAAGAGAATCCATGGTCTCCAACACCTGTCCTCTGTGAACAGGCTCAAATGAATATCACTGTACTCTGTATCATACAGAATGCTCAGAGGTGAGCTGTGTCTCACCTACAGGGCAGTACTGGACTTGCCCTACTAGAGATGGTCCATATCTGTAAGTCTAACTCCTTGCTCATTACCTGCTGGAAAGGCTTAATTCTAATATGTGACATCAACAAAACCTGATGGAGTGACAGGTTTATCTCCCAGAGGTTGCCCTGTCTCTGGAATACACTTCCCATACATGTCAAACAGGATACCTCACTGACCCTCTTCAGGCACAACCTTGATGAGTGGATGGGAAACCACAAATTTGTCCCAGGGGTTCCACCTGTGTTCCTCATTGACAGGGGTGACAGGTGCTGACTGAGGTTTCTTTTTTGGGGGATAAACTCTTAGCTATGCTTGTAAGGGCCCCAGGGCCATTAGCCTAGTAGCCTCCTATGATCCTATGATCCTAAGTGTTGCCGAGTTCTGAGGAAATGAGAAAAGAGCCACCCAAATGTGCTAAATTTTTACAGGCACTGAAAACAAGGAAATCTGAATAGTAAACCCTCTGGCCAATAAAACAACTAAACTCAGAAGCTTCTAGTGTGTTTCCCAACTTGGATGAATAGACCAGGCTACAACCTACTGCCACTGATTGAATAACTGTACCTGTAACATGCCATATATGTGCACAATCTACAGGCAGACAAATATCCTCCTTACTGGTGCTTGTGTTATGTTCTATTTGACACTGCCATTAGAATACTTCATGAGAGTCAGGATACTTTTACTCAGATATGAGATTATCTGGTAATATTTCTTCATATGGGATAGATGCATGCCAAGAAACTCCCAACCACCCACTTCCCATTTGTTGCTATGTAATTGATGGTGGTGATGGTAGGTAAATGTTGAGAAATCAAAAACTGTTCTAAGTCTGCAGCAACTATATGACATTGTCAGTGAACCAGTATTGTACACAGAATTATTGTGCATGCTTCAAACATGTATTGCACTGGCCTATCATTAGTAGGTCTGTTTGTGCTCTCATAACATGACCTCAGACTAGTGCACACAATAGTTTTATGTCAACGTGCAAAGTGCAGTATGTTTCTTAACATGGCACTTGTGACAAATCTGCAATTTTTAAATGTCAGGACAATAATACTCATAATTCTGTAGTGACCCTGATTTTGGTCTTCAGCTCAGATTATTCTGTTGTTATTAAGTACCATATGGCTGGGTTAATGTCATATTGTACTACATGTCATATTGCACTTGAAATTAGCTTCAGAATGGAGATGAAGTAAAAGAATACAGCTTTTACCCTGACATCTGCTTTCCTCACCTATAGTCACTTACCAAATATTGCTGTTCCTTCGCCTATAATCAGTTGAGAATCAGTATAAGTACGATAGCAGTGAATGTCTAACCTTCCTAGGATGGGCATCACTCATTTCTTGATCAATCCTTCTCATCTAATTGCTCACTGACAAAATTCATTCCCATGTTTGGGTTGCCTGGGCTGCAGACAGAAAAATAACAGCTGTGGGATCAGTGCAATGGTCAGTTTGGTTATAACCTAATGTTAGTGCATGTGATTACTGGAAGAGCTCCCAGATAGACAGCTGATATATGTCACTTGTTTGTATCTCACCTCATAAGCACTGCCTTTGCCTGAACTATATTTTGCCTTGTAAGTACTGTTTTTGCCTAACCGACTGTGACATCATTTTTGTTAGGGAACAGTCATGCAGAGACTGCACGTTTTTCTATTATATCACTGTTGCCGATCTTATACTGATGGCAATGTAGTGGGGAAGCAAAATAGAACTACAGATTCAAACTGACAGGTTATCTCATGTATCTAGTTCATTGTTTTCACACAGCAACATTTGTGATGATTGTTAGAGAAAGAGTAAGACATTTATTTAGAAATATAGCATTACTGCCCTTTATTATTAGGGCATTTATATTATTTTCTTATTTTGTCTCTTGGCTGCACTCAGACTTTAAGGAATATTATGAGAAGAAATGTTTGACTGAAGTTAAAATTTCCTTGCTCTAAGGTACAAGTATGTGGACTTGAAAAGAATAGTTACTATAAAGCCAGACAAGTTCCCCAATAAGGAGAAAAAATGATTCATTTTATTCGTTGTTATAGCATCTTAATTTGGTACAGTTTCCTTGTAGCCATTTTTCATTCAAAACAATTAAGTCTGCCTGCTGACCCAGCTTTGAAAAATTGTTTGAAATATAAAGGTTTACCCTTGGTGGCCCTTTACATTTTTCAATCATGTCAGATTTCATAGATTTATTACTAAACTAAAGAGTCTTCAGTTCTGGCTTTTTGACATGCTAGTGATATGTTATAGTGAGGTTAAAAGTACAAAGGCCTGTTCAGGCAGAAAGAGTTCAGAGCTTGAAAGTGAAGCATTAACAAATGCACTGAAAATAGAGTAACTCTGAACCATCTGCTTACCAAGTGTTCCAGCTACACAAGGACAGCTTCCTTGTATTTCCAAGGGCGCCAAGGTCAAAGGAGCTGCTGTGTCAGAAGAATTAATTAATCCAAAATTGGAGTTTACTGACTCCTGGATTAGCAGGTTTTTAAGCCAAACAATATTATAACTAGAAATTTCAACAAAGGTGGCAACTCAAATTGAAATTCCATCCTTTAGAATTTAAATACAAATTATCAGATACTACTTGTAAATAGCACATCAGAATATGGTTAGACCTTTAGATAAAATACATTGGTGTTCTGAAAATACACACCATTTTAAGTGGCAGATCATTTATTTATTCAACATGCAGTGGAGTTGTGCAGCACTGCCAGAATATACCACAAGGATAATGAAATTCTGTTCCAGGCTGTGGTTTAGTAATCATAGGCAGGGCACTAGCCTGCAGTTTGAGATGCCACTACTGCAAATTTATTTCCAGGCTGCTAACTTCTCTATTGTGTTTTGTGTATGTGTGTAATGATTTTTGTATATATAATTATTTATAACATCTAATATATATACATTTATTTGTAATAGACTGCATTTTTTATACCCTGAAATCAAGAAATGCTAGCCCTGTTACAGTAAGATTTGTACATTAAAAATATAGCCGTGACAAGCTTCGTACAGTGAGGCTTTTGTTTTTCTACAGACCACACAACTATTAACATGTGTAGCACTACCATACAGACAGCAGGTTCTGCAGAACTGCATCAAAGCCACTGACAGCATTAAAAACTCTTGAATACTTTCTGCTGCCATACAAATAATAAAAAGTATAGAAGCTCAAAGTGTCTAACAACTTTTAAAGCTGTTAAAGGATTAGAGATGCTCTTCACTGTTAGCTGGCATTTGCGTGGCAGGGGAGGTGTTGCAGTTTTTAAACCAGACAGGCAGTATATGCAGCTACTTTTTTAATTAGTTATACTTACGGTTGATAAAACTGCCAGTGTACTACAAAAAATATGATTGGGTTTCCAATCAGTCCACTTTTTAGCTTCTAGTATTTAAGCCCTGAGTTTGAGCAGGTTTCTGCTTGTTTGAATCTAGCTTAATGGAGGTGGTCTACCAGCCACAATGAGCTGAGATTTCAGATGACTAGAGACTTCTGAGCTTCACAATAACCCTAAGTTGCCTGTTTTTTTTTTTTTGCTTGATTATACTATTTACTGCACTTTTTATTGTACTCTGTCTATTGTTTTTAATACTGTAAACTAAACTACATTGTTTGTGCTGCATTTGTTTGCCTAACTGTGTCTGTTAAATCATATTTTGTTATTGTTTCCACTGTTTGTAAAGCATTTTTGCTATTTTCACTGATAGCAAAGTAATTGTTGTTACTTTTCACTGTTTGCTAAGCATCTGTTCTGTTTGTTTTGTTTACCTGTCAGTGTTTTAAATAACTGATTTGTGTCTCACTGCTGTTTTTCTGCTGTTTATTTTTTTAGAAATGTTCACTGCTTAAATCAGTGTAGCTAGCAGCTGTAGCATAGTCCAGATACCGGTTTGCTGCATCTGAGTCTGTTTGTAGTGGCTGTTGTATTCTGCACAAATTTTCCAAGCCATCTTTGATTAGAGGGGGCCCTTCTGCACCATTGTGAGAGAAGTATGCTGATTGGAACCTGTCTGGTGAAGGATAATTGGTCTAGGGCTTGGAGTAAACACCCTCATAGGTTCTTTTGAACTTTTTTAAAGTTTTTTTTTTTAAGTTTTTAGCTTCTAGTATTTAAGTCCCATGTTTGAGCAGGTTTCTGTTGTTTGAACTGAGGTGGGCTACTAACCAAAGCTCTGAGGTCAGATTCCAGATGACTAGAGGCTTCTGAGTTTCCCCAAAACCATATGTTGCCTTTTCTTTTTTTTTTTTTGCTTGATTATACTATTTATTGAACTTTTATTTGTATTCTGTTTATTTAATACTCTATTTTAATGCTGCAAACTAAACTGCACTGTTTGTAATGCATTTGTTTGCATTACTGTTCCTGATAAATCGTATTTTGTTGCTGTTTTCACTGTTTGAAAAGCTTTTTTGCTATTTTCACTGATTCCAAATTAATTCTAGCACTTTTCACTACTTGCTAAGCAGCTGTAATGCTTGTTATGTTTTTCCACCAAGCAGTGTTTTAAATAACTGAGTTTTTGCTGTTTAATACATTATTTATAGCCTTCTTGGTGTGTTTCTGCTGTTAAAACATTTATAATGTCTCACTGTTGTTTTTCTGCTATTTAAATCAGTTTTTAGTGTTCCCTGCCTAAATTAGTGTAGCTAGCAGCTGTAACATAGTCCAGATACAGGGTTGCTGCATCTGGGTCTGTTTGTTTTGGCTGTTGTATTCTGAACACATTTTCCAAGCCATTATTGATTAGAAGGGGTCAATCTGCACCCTATTTGGTTCTTTTGAACTTGTTTAAAGTTTTTAGCTTCAGGTATTTAAGTCCCAAGTTTAAGCAGGTTTCTACTTGTTTGCACCTTGCTCAGCACCACTCACTGCCATGCAATTATGCGCCATAGCCGGACAGATAATTTTGACAATTTTTCCCTTAGATACAGCTGTAGTATATTAGTGTAGTCCTCATCTTTAGTACATTTCCAGTCTAAGAAGTATTGCTAGTGAGCTGTGACCTATTAAGCCACCAGCCAAAAACCCTGTCAGAAACACCCATCTACAGAGCCCCTCCTAGATCATTCCTGAACGCTCCCCCTAGCATTATGAACAGTTGGATTACCCTTGTTTCTCCTGACAGCCTTGTTGACTTGGGTCTCCTGAGGCAGTGTAGCAACTGCCTCAGGTACACTGACAATGCTCTACTAATGGGTCTATATTAGTTCATCAAAATTGCATTGCAGCGAACACCTAATCTTCGACCCTAATGCAGTGAAATTCATTTCAGCAACTCACAGAATTTACAAAGGGCAAGGAAATACTTGCCCTACAGCACAACTTTGCCTTTTTCTCCACAATAGTGCAATCTTATAGCTGGTGCATATAGTTGGGGGTGTGGGGGGCACAGCCCCCACATCGAGGGTGTGGTGGGTGAAGCCCTCCACTTGGGTGGGTTAGATTTGCTTAGCTGTCAGTCTGTTGTGCTGTAGGGCAAGTATTTCCTTGCCCTTGGTAAATTCAGTGACTCACTGAACTATGTTCGCTCAATTAAGGTCGATAATTAGGTGTTCACTGCAATGCAATTTTGGCGAACTAATATAGACCCCTATTAATAACTTACTCTGGTACAGAGTGTGACAGATGTATCTATACCAAGAATCTTGAATCCCTGCTCTTTCACAATTGAAACAGTAACACTGAAAAGGTTGTGAAATCACCCACCACAACTAATGCACATAGTACTACTACTACTCATACACATAAGACTACTCATACACACAGTATGCATCCAACACATAAATTAACATACACGGAGCTTCTCTCAAAAAACTTAAGGAAACACCAGAGACCTCCAAAATCATGAATGCTACAACTAACACAGTTCCCACAGCACCCATGACACATAGTAACACCAGAGTCTCACCCACCAAGCCTGTAAGGAGTAACACTCAAAAAACAAATGTTCTTGTCATTGGAGACTCCATAGTGAGATACACAGACGTCCTACTCACCAGGTTAGATAAGGAGAAAGTCATAGTCAGCTGCTTGTCCAATGCCATGATATGTCAGCTCATGCAGGCACACAAGTCTCTCAGCAACAACTACCATTATGACTCTGTCATAGCTCATGTTGGAGTGAACAAACTGAGAAGTACCTCACTGTACTATATGAAGGGAGACATGATTAAGCTGTCCGAGCATGTGTCCCAGGCAGGTGTATCCCCAGCCTTGAGCAGCATATTACCCTCACCTAGAATGATACTACAGTATAAACAGAAATGATCAATTTCAATAATTGGCTTAGCTTTTGGTGTGATTTCAAGGCGATCCAATTTTTGTCTGGCCTGCAATGTCATGGTTGACAAACCTCACTGCTTCACTAGAGATGGTTTGCACCTGGCACCACTAGGCTTTGGGTTGCTGGCAAAGGCTATTGCCTCCCCCATAGTGCCTTTTTTAGGCAAGGTCTCGAAAACAAACTTACCAACATGAAATTTTCCAGTCATAACAAAATAAGGGTCATGCTGCTAAATGCTAGGAGCTTAAACCAAAAACTGCACACCCTGGAAGCACTTCTATTACTGGAAGATGTAGATGTTTGTGGAGTCACGGAAATGTGGTTCAAGGTCTCGGAGAGTACCCCAGCCTTGCAATGCTGCAATGCCTTCCACACCTTCAGACAGCAAAATGAATGTGTGAAACCAAAGGAGGTGATGTTTCTATCTATTAGAGATAAATTCACCTCCCATCTAGTTAAACTGGACAATTCCAAAGAGTTACTCCAACTTCAGGTTACTGTGGGTAAGACCGCCATTCAAGTCATAGCCAGTTATAGATCCCCCTCCATGGGTCATGATGCACATGAAGCCTACTTGACCAAACTGGAGTCAATCCAAATATTCCTGAACATTCTGGTTATGGGGGATTTCAATTATCCCATGATCAACTGGGAAACCTACTCTAGCCCTAATGTACTAGCGTAAAATTTCCTTGACTTTGTTATATCAAATACCCTGTGTAGAACAGAGCGTGTGTTGTAACTTTAAGAAGCATTTCCAAGTGTAAGCACGTGCATATAAATAGTGAGCATGTGCAGGCAGCAGTGCCATTTTGAGAGAAAAGCCAAAGTGTTAACATGTATGAGTGCAGTAGTCAGTCTGTTTATAAGTTTATTTATGTTTAAGTTACTAAGCTTTAATCCTGATGTGTTTGTATATAATAAAGCTGCTTGAACAGAACCCAAAACTGTTCATCTATTTTATCCTGACCGGACGAGTGACATGGTGTCAGATCCTGGATTGAGAGTGCAACTTCTTCAAGCCATGAGGTGCAGAATTGATGGTGAAGGTATATTGAGCAGGTTGGGTGATACCATGCTCAGACAAATAAAAAGGGGAAAGAAGTGAACTTCAGGTAACCAAAACTTGTACCAATGATTTATTTTGCAAAGAAAATGATATGAAGCATTTGTAAAGCACAAAATGCATTATTAATCAAAAGAGGAGCTCGAAACATATTATTAATCAAACTAAAGACACAAAATGTATTGTTGATTAAATGAAGTGTTCAAAACCACAATATTTGATAAAATTATCAGAAATACTTATATGGGGCTCAGAGTTACCACCGATTTGCACAAAGATAATGTTTAAAGTAAAATGAGCACAAGAAAAGTTCAATGGGCATGATAAGAGGTCAAATGGGCAGAATGAGTACAATAAAAGTGCACCATAAGCTTAGAAAAACAAGGCAACTGCATATTTTTTAGTAAACAACTGTGTTTTGGCATAAGTTACTATTTTTCATTAACTGAAGCCATTCAAAGCATAACTAGAGTTGTTCAAAGTATCTCAGAGTGTGCAAAGTGCAGTGTGTGCTTTATTATAGTGGACTTATTTCAAAGAGTTTACTCTATGCAAAGTGCAGTTATTTTGCAAGGTGCAGTCAAAGTACAGCCATTTTGAAAAGTTTCTTGTGCTGTGTACATTTATTTGCAAAGTGCTGCCATTTCAAAATGTTTCTTACACTGTAAGAGTTATTTCACAAAGTACAGCCAGTTTGAAAAGTTTATCTTGCTGTATACAGTACAAGTGCACTCATTTCGAAATGTTTCGTACTCTGAGTTTTTCATGCTGTACACAGTTCATTCACAAAGTACAGTCATTTCAAAGTGTTTCTTACACTGATAAAGGGTGGTTTCCCAAAGTACAGTGATTTTAAAGTGTTCCTGTGCTACAGAGACTTATTTAGCAAAGTGCAGTTGTTTCAAAGAGTCTGTTGAGCTATTGGGCATAGTCACAAGTTCTGGCATAAATTTCAGACATATATATATATATATATATATATATATATATATATATATATATATATATATATGTGTGTGTGTGTGTGTGTGTGTGTGTGTGTGTGTGTGTGTGTGTGTGTGTGTGTGTGTGTGTGTCTGTGTGTATGTTCATGCATAATTTCAAGCACCATTGCAATGGTATGTTGATATGACAGAGGCATTTCGCAGACTCAATCCACTTGTATTTGATCATAATATTGCAGAGAATTGGAGAGTATTTGAGCAGGAATACAACATTTTCATACAAGCAGGTTTTCTGACAGATATGCACGTATGAGGGCATTTATTTTGCTTAACTTAGTGGGGTCAGAAGCCATTGAAAGAGAGCATTCATTTGTGTATGCACCAGCACTATATGCAGGAGAGGGGAAAAACTGCCATATAGTTGTACCGGCTGAATCAAGAGGTGACCCTGAGTGCATGAAACATAAATTTAGAGAAATGTGTAACCCCGGACAAATGTTATATTAGAGAGGCACTTATTTTATACAAGAGACCAAAAGCCAGGAGAAATATTTGCAACTTATATTACTGACTTGAGAAACAAAGTTAAAACGTGCAGGTTTTGTGATTTGAAAGATGAGTTTATAAAGGACAGGCTTGTGTGTGGTGTTAATAATGCTGCAGTGAAAAAGATTTTGCTAGGTGACAGTGATTTAATGTTGAGCAAAGCTAAAGAAATTTATCAAATCCATGAGCTTACAGAAAGGCACACAAGTATACTTGCAAGTGATAAGAGCATGGTTTCAGCAGCCTCTGGAGCTAGCGTAGACAGCATGCAGCATGTGGCTAGCAGAAATAGGCCTAAGCACATGGCAGCTGCAGCCTCTGCAAGTTTTCCAGGGAGGACCCATAACTTTCCAACAAGTTCTAAGACTAGCTCAGCAAAATGGACATGCTCAATGCAGTATAAGGGTGAGTCAGCAAAACCCAAGTCAAGGTTTATTGTTAACTGTCGCAGTTGTTGTGCCAGTCATGATTCTAAAAGAGGGAAGTGCTTAGCATTTGGTCAACAATGCCACAAGTGTAAAAAAAAAAAATGGAACCACTTTCAAATGTTTTGTAAATCAAACAAGCCTCTCAGTTATTAAGAAAGGTCACTCAAAAAAGCAAGTTGATCATGTAGAAAGCTGCAACCCTACTTTCTATGTAGATGGTGTATCATTGGGTGGTGAAAAGGTTAATGCAGTAGATTTGTTGGCAAAGAATGAAGTGTATTGTACTGTCCTGATCAATGGTAAACCCACGGAGCTTAAAGTAGACACTTGTTCAAAGTGTAATGTTATGTCAGCAGAAACATTTGCTAGAGTAAGAGCTGGTGAACAACTTAATTTGGCTAATTGTGCAAAGCTTCTTTCTATTGGAGGTGAAGAGATTCAAACCAAAGGCTCAGTAGAGCTTTCATGCTGTTCAGTTGGGAACAGTTACAGCTTGCAATTATATGTAGTCAGAAGGGCTGTGCAGTCATTACTGGGTCTCAGAGACAGTTTAAGAATTAAACTGCTTTCATTTACCAAAGAAGTCCACCATGTAAGCACATGTCCTAGTTCCAGCTTCACTGATGCTATTTTCTCAGAGTATGCTGATGTTTTTGATGATAAGCTAGGCAAACTTCCAGTTGTGTACTCCATGAAAGTAGACTCAGAGGTCAGTTCAGTAGTCAGACCAGCAAGGAGAGTTCTGCTAGCTATGCAGTACAAAGTCAGAGTCCATTAGATAAGATGGTGCAGCAAGGTGTGACTTGTCCAGTCACAGAACCAAATGAGTGGGTATCTTCCATAGTAGTTGCTCATAAGAAAAGCTCAGATGAAATCAGAATATGCACTGACCAAAGAGACTTGAACAAAGCATTAAAGAGACCTCACCATCCTATGCGTACAGTCGAGGAGGTTGTCACCCGCATGCCAAGTGTCACTGTTTTTTCTGTCTTGGATGCAAAGAGTTCATTTTGGCAAGTAATGCTTGATCACAAATCTTCACTACTGACTACGTTCAGTACTCCATTTGGTAGATACAGATTTCTCAGAATGATTTTTGGAATAAATTCTTCCAGTGAAGTCTTTCAGTCTGCAATGGCACAAATGTTTTATGGTTATCCGTGTGCTATAATAGTTGATGATTTACTGGTTGGAGGTAATGGAGAAGTAGAGCATGACAGAAACCTCAGGAAAGTTCTGGACAGAGTGCGTGAAGTGAATTAAAGCTCAATACTCTGAAATGTTAATTCAGGCTACCAGAAGTTACTTATGTTAGTCATTTATTTACCAGTACAGGCTTATGACCAGAAACTTTCAAACAAGCAGCCATTCTGGAGATGTCAGCTCCAGACAATGTCCAAGCTTTACAGTGTTTTCTTGGTATGGTTGACTATTTGGGCAAGTTTGTACCTGACTTTAGTGAGTTATCAGCATTTTTAAGAGAGCTGACATACAAAAATGTTGCCTGGTCATGGTGGAACAGCACCAGAGAGCATCTGATAATCTCAAACAGCAAATTGGCAATTCACCTACATTGAGATACTATAATGTCCACAAACCAGTAATTCTTTCCTGTGATGCTTCAAAGTTTGATCTTGGTGCAGTCATTCTTCAAGAGGGCAGGCCAGTTGCTTATGCATCTAGAACTCTTGCTCAAACTGAAGTGCAGTATGCTCAAATTGAAAAAGGAACTTTTGGCAATTGTGTTTGCATGTTCGAAGTTCCATGATTATATTTATGGCCAAGCTATCCAAATCAAAACTGATCATCAACTTCTAGTCGCTATTTTAAAGAAGCCTGTGCATACAGTTCAGGTGAGACTACATAGAATGATGCTCAGATTACAAAAATACAACTTCAAAATGGTCTATACAAAAGGCAAACTTCTTTACCTGGCTGATACCTTATCTAGATCATCCAGAAATACCACAGAACAGCTTGATACAGAGCATTTTGACTTTGATGTCATGGAAGTGGGTCATTTTTCTACCATGAGACTTGATGAGCTAAGAAATCATACAAAGACTGATCCAATTTTGCAAAAAGCTCAACCACTTCATTAATGTTGGATGGCCATAAAAGCAATCTTGGGTACCGCCAGATGTGCAACCTTATTTTCCTCATAGAGATGAGATACTGATGGAAGATGGTATCATTTTCAAAGGTCCTAAAGTTATTGTTCCTACTTTCTTACAGCATGAATACATTCAGATTTTGAATCATGGCCACCCAGATTCTGAAGCTACCAAAAGAAGGGCAAGAGGACTAGTATTTTGGCTTCCTCTGTTAAAAGACCTCCAGTACTGTTATTACTAAGTTGAAACATCATTTCTCAGTCCATGGTAGTCCACACACATTTATTTCTGACAATAGTACCCAGTTTACCAGTCAGTTATTTCAGAAATTTGCAAAAGAGTGGGACTTTAGCCATATTACTAGTAGTCCAGAATTCCCACAGTCGAATGGCCTGGCTGAACGTGCAGTGCAGAGCAATTACTACAGAGGTCAAAGCATGACAACACCAATATCTTCTTGAATCTACTTAATCTCATAAATATACACCGTAACAACCTACTTGGCTCCCCTGCTCAGAGACTTCTATCTAGACAAACCAGAACAACCTTGCCTATCACTTCTAGTATGTTGGTGCCTAATGTTAAAAATAACAGAGCAATCAAAGCCTAACTATTTAAGAAGTGTTTCTTTCAGAAGTCCAGCTATGATAAAATGATCAGATTTCTTCGTCCATTGAAAGAAGGAGAGACAGTGAGGATGCAAATGGCAAAAGGCTTTAATCAAATTCATCAAGTGAGGGGTATACGTGCTGAGCTGAGGTTCTACTTAGTGGAATCTAAGGGTATAGAATACAGGAGAAACCACAGGCATCTTCTTCTCGTGTCTGAATCGATATTGCAGAATTGTACCTGTGATACAGACTCTAGATCTCAGAGCAACCCAGACAATGTTCCTGCTGAAGAACATGTCTGAGTACCTATTCCCATTCCTGATGATATCCCAGATGTCCCTAAAGCTGAACATTCCTTAAAGACAGTCCCCATTGCTAGATCCAGTTCCAATTTTTATGTTACATGATCAGGTCATATTTCTAGACCTAGTATAAAATGCACAGCAAGTTGGACATAATTGTTTTACTTGTGTTTAGAAACCACAGACAGACCAAACGAAAAAGGAAAACCAACAGCTGGCAGCTAGTACTGGACGATAATCCCCAAAAAATCCCTCTGCTTTAACGTAAAAACAGTTTAATGTACATTAAACTGTTTTTACGTTAAAGCAGAGTTTTTTTTGGGATTATCGTCCAGTACTAGCTGCCAGCTGTTGGTTTTCCTTTTTCGTTTGGTCTGTCTATGGTTTATTTGTGTTTAGTTTTGTATGACTGCATGTTAAAGAATTAGTTCTGTATAACTGCATGTCAAAAGATAATTTCTGTACAACTGCATGTCATTGAATGCTGTCATTTAGTGTATGACCTATTTCTCAAAGAGGAAAGATGTAGGACAGAGTGTGTGTTGTAACTTTAAGAAGCATTTCCAAGTGTAGGCAAGTGCATATAAATAGTGAGAATGTGCAGGCAGCAGTGCCATTTTGAGAGAACAGCCAGACTAATATGTATGAGTGCAGTAGTCAGTCTGTTTATAAGTTTAAGTTTAAGTTACTAATCCTTAATCCTGATGTGTTTTTATATAATAAAGCTACTCGAACTGAACCCACAACTTTTTTGTCTGTTTTTTCCTGATTGGACGAGCAACATCCTGGAACAAATTTTTCATACTCCGACAACAGGAACAGACATACTAGATCTGGCCCTCACTAACACAACAAACAGATGCACTGCTGTAACTGTCAGACCTTCATGAGTTAAATCTGACCGCAAATCATCACCTTCAAGCTGGCACTAACACTAGAACTCACAAATGGTAAAATCAGACTAAAAAAACCTCACTAAGGCAAACTATACCTTCGTAGGTGAAGGTATAAATGCATTCTAAGCCCCACCCCCAGCTGGAAGTGGTAACTATGCTGAAGCTTACACTAAAGCCCTGTACAATCACTTGCATAAGTGCAAAGACTCAGCTGTACCAGAAAGAATCAAAGCCAGAGCCCCAAGTAAAAACAAGCTGTCATGGTGGACATCCAGCATCAACAAACTTTACAATAAATGCAAAAAGTTGCTGTCCAAGAAAATAAAGGCAAGGCCCCAACATTGGAAAAACAACCTCCTCAGCCTCAACATGTCAAATCCTCTAAGGGAATCTTTGAGAAAAACTTAGAAAACACAGCCAAAAATAACCATAAGGTCTTTTACAGCTATGTACATAGCCTAAAGGGTAGGACCCAAGCATGTGCAGTACTAGTGACTAATGGTATCATACACGCTGACCCCACAGAGATAGCAACTCTGATAGTGGATAGGTTTGGTGAAAATTTCACTCTTTTATCCCCTCCATACTTATCACAAACCTTGCCCCAATTTCTCCCCTTCCCTACATATCTGAATAGCAGATCATTAAAGCCTTGTCCAAGGCAAAAAACACCACCTCTATAGGACCAGATGACATCCCAGGCTGTCTTCTAAACAGGCTAAAACATGAACTAGCATCACCATTAAGTCCCCTTTTCAATCATAGCCTAACCACAGGCTTTGTTCCTGTGGAATGAAGAACAGCAGCAGTTATTCCTCTCCACAAAGGTGGCCTAGCAATAGACCCAGGGAATTACAGACTTATAAAAATGACCAGCCTCATCTGTAAGGCCACGGAATGTATCATTACGGACTTCATAAATAAAGATTATCCAACCCAATTTGGCTTTGTCAAGTGCAGATCCTGCCTGTTAAATCTGGTGGATTTCTTTGAAAATGTGACTAGGGCCATTGATGAGGGCACATCTGTGCACACAGCATACCTCAACTTGGCAAAGGCTTTCAACACAATCCCACATTCAGGCATTACCAATAAACTTAGTAAACTGAATGTCAACCCCTTTGTTGTAAGGTGGGTTGCCAACTGGTTCACAAACCAGACACACACTAGCAAAGTAGGTGACTCCACATCAACTACCAGATCTGTCACCAGCAGGGTGCCACAAGTGTCATTGCTGGCATCCCTACTGTTTGGTATATACTTCTCAGAAGTTCAGGCCAAACTAAAGGATTGTTGCTGACCACGTTTGCAGATGACTGCAAACTAGGTGCAATTATTGAATCCCCAAATGATGTCAGTATACTCCAGGTGCATCTTATGCAGACCAACAACTGGTGTCTTAGTCATTATATCAAACTGAATGCAAAGAACTGCATCATCATTTCCTTCACCAAAAACAATGTCCCTTCACACTATCAACAACAGTACCATAAGTACATAAGGGATCTGAGATCACAAGCTGACTGCAACCTTATCTTTGACCACCACGTGTCTACTGTAGCAAGAAAGGCTTTCTGAGTAGCACACTTGATTAGTAAAGGCATCGCCTTGAGAGCAAAGGTTGTTATAACTCCTCTATGCTCAACATAAATCAGGCCCATAATTGAATATAATGCTCCATTCGGCATGTACCGTACAAAGCACCTGCAGTAATTGGAGGGATCTCAGAGGTTTCTAAAAAAAAAAAAGATCAAGGATCTCCAGCACATGCCTTACTCAGACTGACTAATGTCCCTCTCACTATACTCTATATCATATAGATTTCTTAGGGGAGACTTATGCATGGCTTACAGAGCAATCTGAAACCCAAACCTAATGAAATTGCTATCCATCCATAAATCAAATGGGACTACAGCTACCTGTTCCAGGGACCTAAATATGGCCTGTGACTTAAATAGGACATGCTGGAGGGACACATTTGTCTCCCAGTGACTGCTGCATTTTTGGAATAGGCTACCAATTCATGTGAAACAGAGTACTTTTTTGACACTGCTCAAAAGGAACCTGGATGAGTGGATGGGGCACCATAAATTCTTACTGGGGATTGTGTTCACAACCCTCCTGGACATTGTCAGTCATTACTAAATGGAATCCTGGGTATTGACTAGCGTATCTATGGTATTACATTGGGACGAAATGGCTAGGCTTGAAATGACCTCTGGGTCAATAGCCCAGTAAACTCCTACGATCCTATGATCATATGAAATGGCAATAGGGATCCAAGGAGAAAATGTTTGGAGACCAGTTATGGATCTTTCTTTCTTTCTTATACCTGTTTGTGATACTGCCCAAATTCAAAATGATGTCACTGTTGCCTCTTCTTCCCCATTTAAATTTCCTGGTAACACTAAATTTAAAAGATGCTTATTACCACATTCCTATTCATCCACATTTCAGGTGTTCCTTATGGTTTTGTGTGTCTGGATCACATCACATTATCAGTTCTCTGCATTACCCATTTAGACTATCCACTGCACTAAGATTGTTCACAAAGTGTCTAGTTCCAGTTATAGCTCATTGCTAACTACAGGCTATCCACATTTTTCCATATTTAGTTTAATCATTTTATTTTATTTTATTTTATATTTGTTTACTGGGAAAGTTCATCTGGCCATAGGTCCATTTTCAGTAGAAGCCCGGGGAGAAAAGCTCCAGACAATACATAAAACAAACAGCTGAGATATAGAAACATACAGTCTATGGTAATCAAGTTATAACATTTACACATAGCAATAAGATGAGAAACTTTGGATTATAGTTTTGGATAGTACATAGTAAAAATAATATACATTATTTACATTAATGTCAATGAGACAACAGTATAATCACATATACAAGAGTCATCACTCATCATGGCATTATAAATTGGAAATATCTTATGCTGCACTCATATAGGTTCATAGGTTCATAGGTTCATAGGTTCATACTAGGCTATCTGCCCTAGGGCATTTATAAGCCTAGCCAGAGTGTGTGTGGCTTTCACCACCCTTTAGGATGAGAATACTATACCCATTAGTTTGCTGTGCCTCTGTCCAGCAGTGATACAGAGATGATTCCCGGGGTAAACCTACTATCTCCCATCCACTCGTCAAGATTTCTCTTGAACAGAGTCAGTGAGGGGCTCTGCCTCACATGGACTGGGATTCTGTTCCATAGTGTAGGGAGTCTCTGGGTGATGAATCTGTCCCTCCAGCACGTCCTATTTATATCCGTGTTGAGGTTTAAGTCTCTTGCTCTTGTGGCTCTGGTGGATTTGGATTTTTGAGGTGGAGCATGTCCATTAATTCCGGGTTGGACATGGCCTTGTATGTCAGGCACAGATCACCTCTGAGCAGACGGTATGCGACTGAATAGAGCTGGAGTTTCTTCAGTTGGGCATCGTATGACATATGTTTGAGCCCCTTTATCCTTTGGGTGAGGAACTTTTGGGGTCTTTCCAACTGCTGCAGGTGTCGGGTAAGGTACATTCGAATGGGGCGTTGTACTCAATCATTGGTCTGATAAGTGAAGAGTACAGGGGTACAATGACCTCTCCTGATCTGGATGTGAATCCCTTCATGATCAGGTGGGCAATGTAGAAGGTCTTCCTAACCACTTTGGCAATGTGAGTGTCAAAAGAGAGGTTACTGTCAACTTGGGTCCCCAGGTCCCTGATAACTTCTTCCGTGTTTAATGGATTACCACCTATGTGGTAATTAGGGGTTACCTTGTTTTTCCCAAAGGGTATGACTATACATTTTTGGCATTTAGCTTAAGGCCATGGCTCTGGCACCAGTTATCCATTTCTATGAGACCTTTCTGGAGGATGTCTGTGTCTGATGGAGTGTCAATTATGGTGCCCAGTTTGCAGTCATCTGCAAATTTTGTCAGCCACAATCCCCTATGTTTGCCTGCACTTCAGAAAAATAAATGCCGAACAAGAGGGGCCCAGGACTGAGCCCTGTGGGACACCGCGTGACCGGCTTAGAGTCTGACATGGCACCAGCAACTCTAACCCTGTGTGTTCTGTCCTTGAGCCAGTTTGCAACCCATCTTGTGACATATGGGTTTACATCTAAGCTGATGAGCTTTTCTATGATGCCCGAGTGGGGTATTGTGTCAATGCTTTTGCTAGGTCAAGGTAGGCTGTGTGAACTGCCTTACCCTCATCAATGGCCTTAGTGACTGTTTGAAAAGTCAACCAAGTTCAAGAGGCAGGATCTGCCCTTGACAAAGCCAAATTGGGTAGGATCCAGTGTCTGTAGGTCCCCAATGTCTTTATTTATGAGTTCCATTATGATCCTCTCCATAGCTTTGCAGACAAGGCTCGTCAAGCTTATGGGGCGGTAATTTCCAGGGTCCGTAGAAGCACCGCCTTTGTGGAGTGGGACCACAGTTGCCGTCGCCATTCTTTGGGCACGTATCCTGCAGTAAGGCTAAGATTAAACAGCAGCCTTATGTGTGGGTTTAGTTCCTCATTGAGTTCGTGTAGCACATAGCTGGGGACACCGTCCGGTCCCATTGATGCTGTGTTTTTGCTTTAGAGAGTGCAGCTCTCACCTGGGCATCTGAGATGTTTGGGAGGCTAGACTCTGGTGGGATAGATATTTCTCCTTTTGTGGGGAGGGAGGGGAGAAATTTGCACTGAACCTGTCTGCCAGTATGTTGGCAATGTCTGTGGGTTCAGTGATTTTTTTATCATTTTGGACTAATTCTGAGCATATCTGGGAGTTTCCACCCAGGTTTCTAACATAGCTAAAGAAGGCTTTATGATTGTCTTTTGTGTCATTAGCGATTTTTCTCTCAAAGTTGGCCTTGGATGATTTTATGAGTGATCGTAGTTTTTGCTAGTATTGATCAGAGATGCCTTCCCATTTAGGGATTTTGCTATGTCATGTAGTAGCTTTCTCCTCTTGTTGTAGAGTTTGTTTATGGCTGGAGTCCACCAGACCGGCGCCTGCCTTTGGTGGAAAAGGTCTTGATTTTATTAGGGATTGCTTGATCCATACATTCCTGGAGGTGCTCGTAGAAGGCATTTGTAAGGGTTTCAGCAGCGTGGGTTGTGGTTTCCACTGGCTCGGGGCCTTGAAGGATACCACTCCAGTCTTAAGAAGTGTGAAGTTTGCTTTTGAGAAGTTCTTCACTGTGGTCTTTTTGCTGGGGTGGGGCGGATGTGGATCTCCAGTGAGATTAATTTATGGTCTGATCTCACCAATGAGGGATATACTTCCGTGTGGAGCATTTTGTCCCCATGTTTGTGATGATCAGGTCTAGTATATTTTCTCCTCTTGTGGGAATGGTGACTAGTTGTTCCATAGCATTTGAGTTTATGAACTCAAGGAACCTTTGGGCTAGGGTGTTGGGGCTTGAGTAATGTTCCCAGTCTATGTTTGGGTAGTTGAAGTCACCCAATATGATGGTGTTTGGAGAGACATTTATACTCTCCAGTGTCTTCAGGAAGGCTGTGTGGGTTTCCTGAGTTTGAGAAGGTGGTCTGTAGCATGTTACAAACTGTAGGGCAGTTTTACCTATGGTTAATTGCACCTGGATGGTCTCCGATGCTTCGTGCGTTGCCACTAACCTGGAGGTGTGGGTATCCTTTATGAATATGGATACTCCCTCCTTTTGTAGTTCGGTCCGGATTTTGGGGCGGAACGCATGATATGAGGTATAACCTGATAGTGCTGGGGTGCACTCAGGAGCCTTGAACTAGGTTTCAGTCACAGCACAAACATCGATGTTCTCCATACTGAGGAGGGCTTCGAGGGCGTGCATCTTGAGGTTTAGACTTCTGGCATTGAGCAGTATTACCCTTAGTTTTTCTCCATTTTTGTTTTCTAGGGCGGTAGGTTTATCATTTGAGCCTTGCCTAAAAAGGCACTATGGGGTGGCAAGAGCCTTTGCCAATATCCGGAAGCCCAGGGTGACAGGTGCAAGCCGTCCCTTGCAGCGTGGCTTGTCAAGCATGTCATCCCAGGCAGACAGACATTGATCCCCTTAGAATGACACCAGTAATTAAGCCAATTATTAAAGCTGATCATTTTGTCTCTGTATTGTGGCATCATTCTTGGTGAGGGTAGGATACTGCTCAGGGTCAGGGTCATACCGGCCTGGGCTACATAATCTGAGAGCTCCTCTATGTCTCTTTTCATGCAGTCCAGGGAGGTACGTCTCAGGTCATTCACACCGACATGGACAATGACTGAGTCATACTTGTACTTGCTGTGGAGTGACCTGAGTGCTTGTGTTATGTGGCGGATTCTAGCTCCTGACAGGCAGCTAACTGTGATCTTTTCCTTGTTCAGTCTGGTGAATGGGACGTCAGTGTGTCTGACTATGGAGTCACCTATAACAAGTGTGTCTGGCATTGTGTTTGGCCTGAAGGGCTGTGACTGTTTAGCACACTGACTTTGAGAACTATGTGTTGCATGTCTTATGTCTTGAGGTGGCAGTTGCTTGGGTGTCTGCTTTGGAGGCCTCTGTAGTTTTGGTAGATTTTGATCAGTGCCTCGAGTATGTCTTTGTGTGTTTATGTGTTTGTTTTGCAGTTGTGATAGTTCTATGTGAAACTGGGTTTGTGGTGTGCATGGTTTCCTTCTCCTCCTGTCTGGTCTTGCCAGTCCTGAGTTGAGAGATCTCAGCCTCCAGTTTGGCTATATAGTTGCATCTCTCACATGTATTTGTGTTTTGTGGGAGAAGGAGTGGGTTGTCTGTGTACATGAGGCAATTGTAACATTGCCTCAAGATGCCCAGATTCACCAGCTGAACAGGAGAGGACGCTAGCAACTGACCCTTCGACATGCTAGAAAAAGTGAAAAAGTTTGCTGTGTAACTGAGTCAGAAGGGACCTATAGGGAAATGGGTACTCAAGGATTCTAGGCTAATGTAGTACTTTGTCTAGTATACAAGTACTTTACCTATATAAAAATGCTTTAGGAGCAAGTGCTGAGCTATTGAGATAGAGAATAGACTGTTTAGATTGCAAGTAGAGAAGTTCTAAGGGAAAAATTGAAGAGCAGACTTTACGGAGCCAGAAATAGTTTAACCTTGTTTAACCGGCGCTGCCCGATGGTGCTCTATGGGCAACTCCGCGCTAAATCACGCCAAAGTGCGCTAAAGCGGGCTTTATAGCAGGGGGTTGAAAAGACCTAGGAATTGACCCAAAATGGCCAATAGACTACAAGTTTCTGGCTAGAACCACTGCTCTAGGGACAAATAGCTGGGGTTAATATTAGCTAGGAGGATGTTAGTAGGTAGGAGGGATAAGACAATGTAATAACTGAAATGTTGTGGCTAGTTGAGTTGTTACTAGTAGTATGGGTGAACCAGCATAATGGATTCCTGAGCACTGAGAGGTGGAAATATAAGACAGAGTTGAGTAGTTGACATAATGGTTAGAGGGTAAAGTAAGTCAAGATTTTGGTTTAGTACAAGGCAAGTAGAAACAAGATTAGTGGGTCATACAAGAATCCAGATATTTACATAACTTGTTCATCTTTGCATTATTTTCAAAGTGTCATTAATCTCTCTCTTGGGTAAAACATCTCTTACACAAGCTGTCTCTAAGGGAACATTAAAAAGTCTTTCTTGACTCATTTTCACAAGATTGTGTTTCTGGGATGTCAGTTAGACACCACAGTTCAACCAACTTTTCATCCACAGGAAAAAATAGATCTCTAGGTCTATTTTTAGAGTATTCCACTCAATCTTTGGTCACTGCAAGGGAATACCTCAGGATTTTGGATCTTATGGCTTCTATGATTTTCATGATACCCCTGACAAGACCCTTCATGAGAAAGATACAGTGGTATCTGAAGTGTCTTTGGTTCCAGTATAGACACCCATTGTCTTTTCAAATTCCAGTGCTGGGTTTTGTCAAAAAATAAATAATTTGGTAGAAACAACGGATCTACTTTAGTAGATTGAATTAACACATAACCAAAATTTAAAATGCCGAGATGATAACATTGAAAGACTACAACACCGAGAGTGCAGAAGATTGCAAAGTAGAAGTTTGAACCAGGTATATATTCTGAACAGAGATCGTGGTACAGTCAGGATTGGGAAATCCACCATTTTCCTCACTGTAGTGTGTCTTGTAGTTGGTATATATAATTTACAGGTATAACTAATTTCTTTTACATTTTTGCAGGGAACCCTCCCACCCCCCACCCTGCAAATTATATATGCCAACTCAAAGATCGCACTACAGTGAGGGAAAGTGCTCCATTTAGAATACATACCTGGTTTGATCTTCTACGTTGCGATCTTCTGCACTGCTGGTCTTGTAATCTTTTGATGTTATCGTCTCTGCATTTTAAATTTCGATTGTATGCAAATTCAATCTTCTAAAGAAGATCTCAGACAACACTTATCCCTAAATCCAGGTTTTCCCCTTTTCCTCACTGTTCCAAAGTAGTCAGTCACCACAGATTCCTCAGACTTTGCTTGGGGAGTAGTTTCAGGAGGGATAAAAGTGCAAGGTGTGTGGGACATCAACGACAAATGCAATCACATAACTATAAAAGAGATGCTAGTCCTGATCAAGACACTCAACTCTAAATCATCTTTGGTGGTCACCAGGGCCTCTTCAAGTTGTGGCAGACAATACTACATTCATGTGGTATATATCAACAAGCAAGGGGGAACCAGGTTGTATCCCTCATTTGCAGGCTAGCCATGTTAGCTTGGGGTATAGCTTCACAGCACAATCTCACTCTGCAGACATCTTATTTTCTGTCAGAGCAAAATTGTGTGGCAGACAAGCTGAGCAGCACAAGGACAAGCCCTCACAAATGGAAACTAGATCAGGGGGTCTTATGAGATTTGATACATCTGTGGGGACTTCCTCAAGTAGACATCTTTGCCACCTCTTTGAACATTCAGTTGGCAAGATTCTGCTCCAAAACTCCATTAAAGAAGATCTGGAAGACACATGCCTCTTCTTTTCCTGAGACAGGAGAGTTCCTGTATGCTTTTCTACCATTTCTACTAATATCCAGGCTACCTCTGAAGATTCAGAAGGAATCCTCCAATATCATTGTGGTGACTCCCTTCTGACCCAGGCAATTATGGTTCTCTCTTCTTTTGGAAGTATCCAGGGCAATTACCACAAGCTTCTACACAGACTGGATATCCTTACACAAGAGCAGGGGTATTTGATACACCCTGACATCGATCAACTTCAATTGACTGCTTAGATGATAACATCTTAATTCCTTTTAGGCCCTTCTGCACTGAGGATGTGCAGCAAGTACTAAATAAGGCAGGAAAACCTGCTACTAGAAAATCATATGTTAGCAAATGGAAAGGTTTTCTATTGGTGCCAACCACATAGCCAGCACCTAGTCAGGGCTTGTTGTTCTCTAGTTTTACAATATTTGTGTGAGTTGCTGTCCTATGGCTTTTCTTATTCCTCTATCAAGGTTAATTTATTGGCCATTTTGACATGTCCATTTTAACATGTTTGCCCATGAATCCTCATCTTTCAATGCAGTCTCATGTCAAAATGCTCTTGAAAGGGATTTGTATAAGAGGCCTTCAAGAAAACTGGTAGTCTCTGCTTGGGATCATAATTTTGTGTTAGAGAAGCTAACACTTGTTACATTTGAACCACCTAACCTTTCTGACTTGAGATTGTTAACATCAAAAAAAGTTCTACTGATTGCTCTGACCTCTGCAAGAAGAGTGTCTGAGTTGCAAGTTCTTATGGTGTCAACCCTACTTCGTTTTCCATAGGGACAGGGTTTCATTGAGAAATAATCCTACTTTTATCCCTAAAGTGGTATCTAGGTTTACTTCAAGACGAACTTTCCATCTCTCCATTTTCTTTCCTGAACCCAAGAATGAGGATGAAAGTATAATTCATAACTTGGATGTCCACAGACAGCACAGCTACTATCATAACATAAGTAAATTTTTCAGATCTTTGGATCAGTTGTTCAGTTCTTGTGAATGTAAGAAGGGACAACCTGTGTCAAAACAAACTATTTCAAAATTGTTGTCTAAGGCTATTATGTTTTGTTATACTCTACACAACAAAACTATTCTAGACAGTGCCAAGGCCCACTCTACCAGGGCCTTGGCTTCATCTGTGGCTTTTTGGAAAGGGTTGGATTTAAAAAGTATTCTAGAAGCAGCAACTTAGCCCTCTGTACATACTTTTACAAAGCATCAGGCTTTGTAAGTACCATTCTTCAGGGTCTCCTGGAGTCTTTTCTTTCCACATGCCAAATGTACTAAGCTAGGGTAATCTAGCTATATAACTAAGGCTACTGCAGCAGTGATCAATATGATAAACATAATAAGATATGTAAGTAAACTTACCATAACAGTAGATGTTTGAATAATCACTGCTGCATTAGTTGTCCCTCCCTCCACTCCTCTTTCTTTTTTGTATATTGTTTATGCCAGCATGTGGTTATTTGTTTTTTTGTTCTTAAAACAAAAACAAAACTTTTATTGTCAGCTTCACCAGCAAAGCGTTAAAAACACATAGAATAGGTCCAAAATATCTCGCGCTTTTCACACCCGGCTCTCCCATCTTTTTCAAGACATTTACTGCATTATTTGGCAGGTTCTTTTATACTATTCCTGCCATGCTTAATTATTTATTTGGTCTTCAATTGATCATTTGTTACATTGCATTTAAAAAGATAGGGTCCTTTTTAACCTATCACAAGTTGGTGGTGTTAGTTCTTATTATAGTTTTATAATACACCATCTCTTACTCCATTTTACTATTAAATGCATAACTATAATTAGACATAGAATATTTGAACCATTATTGCCATTAAAAAATACATATTTAAAAACTGTATATTTTAAAAAACATAAATAAACAATGTATGTACAGAGCCTTGTGATGAAAACATTTTTAGTGGCACTGAACCCATTAACCATTGGTTAACATATAAAAAATATACAAATGCTTCAGTAATCAGTAACTATTTTATACTAAACATTGGTTAACTAAAACCATCGCGATACCCCATTCTTATCATTCCCATGTATTACATGGATATAGTGTACCCTATTCAAACTCTGAAAATTACTTATGCTAAAAATCTAATATTGTTAAAAAATATAACCTCTGTTCTATCTACCATCTCTGTGAATAAATAGAGAATAGTACATATTACAATTTATCATTGTACTATATTTAGTCTGTGTTCATTTTGCTGACTAACTCTTTTGTGGCCAGGGGCTAGGCTGTATCTATTCTTTATTAATTCACATTTTATTATTATTATTATTATTCTATAGCAGCTCTTCTGATTTTAACAAGCTGCCAATACTGATAGCTCTATTAAGACCTGGTGATTTAGCTGCATCTAATTTTATCTGCCAAAGCAGTTCTTTAAACTCTAATGATGTCTCCCAGTCACCCCTCTGGGGTTGATGTTTGCCTGCTCTAACACTATGAACTCTATCTGCATTCTTTCACATACTAAGGAGTGTTTATAGAAGGCATTTGTTTCTTTGCCTTTACTGATATCGTAAAGATGTTTGTATATTCTTTTGCCAGTGCCCTCTCTGTTTTGCCTATGTAAAAACTTTGGCAATACTGGCATAACCCAAGATATACTACTCCTTTAGCTTTGCAATTAAAGTACCCAGGTGATTTTATATATATTTTTCTTGACTTCAAATAGAACCCTTTTTTGTTCATAATATTGGGGCACTGCCTACAACTATTACATTTGAATGTAACAGTCTTTTGAGCCATCCCACTTTGTCTTACATCAAAGTTTGTTTCCAGCAGTTCTTTCAAATTTTTGTTCCGTCTTCTAATAAATTGTGGTTTACCCCCAAACATTTTCTTGAATTCTTCGTTCATGGTTATTATTGGCCAGTATTTGTTAATGACCTTCTCTACTGCAACACTTTCATTGCAGTTTGTGTGGACAAAGAGACATTCATTCTCTTTTGTTTTGTTGTCTATTTTCCTATGTTCATGTCTACGCTCTTCACCTAATAAAGGGAAGTACTTTTCTTTTCTTTGGCTTCTTACTTCTGATGTTACTACATCTATTAACTGTGTTGGATAGCCTCTTTCTTGGAATAACTTCTTCAAAAATAAACATTCATCGTCGAACAAATTTTCTTCACTGCATATTCTAGCTGCTCTAATTATTTGTCCTTTAATAATTCCTTTCCTTTGAAATAAAGGATGGTTACTATTGTAATGCAAGAACATGTTAGAATAACTGTCTTTTCGATGTATGCTAGACATGAAACAGTCTTTCTCTATATTCTTCCGCAAATCTACATCAAGGTATTGTAGGTTGTCAATTTTTATATTACATGTGAATTTTAAAAAGTTTGTACTATTATTGATGTATTCAATGAATTGTTCAAGTTCTTCCTTGCTGCCCTTCCAAGGCTACAGCCATTAGTATTTAGACCTATTGTAGCCGGAGCCAAGGGAATTACCGAACCACTAGGGAAATTTGTGGATGTAATATTGAAAAAGTACACAGCAACTTTGAAATTCCTATGTAAGGATTCCTGGGAATTTCTACGTAGTGTTAAAAAAGAATTTTACCATGAAACCAACTATATGGTCACAGTGGATGTAGTTGAACTATTTCCAAGCATTCCACATGAGATTGGCTTGGCATGGTTCAATGAAATGTTAGCTGAACATTCCAAGTTAGGAGGTAAAATAATAGCACTACTTGTTGAATTTATGGAAGTCATTCTAAATAACAATTTTGTATACTTTTGTGGGGAGTTATTTAGACAAAAAAGGGGAGTAGCTATGGGGACCCCGTGTGCCTCTGCTTATGCCAACATTGTGTTAGGGTATTGGGAGTCAAAATATATATTCAACACAAGATGGGTAGAACACCTGGTACATTACCAACGCTATTTGGACGATATATGCATTTTTTGGAAGGGCAGCAAGGAAGAACTTGAACAATTCATTGAATACATCAATAATAGTACAAACTTTTTAAAATTCACATGTAATATAAAAATTGACAACCTACAATACCTTGATGTAGATTTGCGGAAGAATATAGAGAAAGACTGTTTCATGTCTAGCATACATCGAAAAGACAGTTATTCTAACATGTTCTTGCATTACAATAGTAACCATCCTTTATTTCAAAGGAAAGGAATTATTAAAGGACAAATAATTAGAGCAGCTAGAATATGCAGTGAAGAAAATTTGTTTGACGATGAATGTTTATTTTTGAAGAAGTTATTCCAAGAAAGAGGCTATCCAACACAGTTAATAGATGTAGTAACATCAGAAGTAAGAAGCCAAAGAAAAGAAAAGTACTTCCCTTTATTAGGTGAAGAGCGTAGACATGAACATAGGAAAATAGACAACAAAACAAAAGAGAATGAATGTCTCTTTGTCCACACAAACTGCAATGAAAGTGTTGCAGTAGAGAAGGTCATTAACAAATACTGGCCAATAATAACCATGAACGAAGAATTTAAGAAAATGTTTGGGGGCAAACCACAATTTATTAGAAGACGGAACAAAAATTTGAAAGAACTGCTGGAAACAAACTTTGATGTAAGACAAAGTGGGATGGCTCAAAAGACTGGGACATACAAATGTAATAGTTGTAGGCAGTGCCCCAATATTATGAACAAAAAAGGGTTCTATTTGAAGTCAAGAAAAATATATATAAAATCACCTGGGTACTTTAATTGCAAAGCTAAAGGAGTAGTATATCTTGGGTTATGCCAGTATTGCCAAAGTTTTTACATAGGCAAAACAGAGAGGGCACTGGCAAAAAGAATATACAAACATCTTTACGATATCAGTAAAGAAGAAACAAATGCCTTCTATAAACACTCCTTAGTATGTGAAAGAATGCAGATAGAGTTCATAGTGTTAGAGCAGGCAAACATCAACCCCAGAGGGGGTGACTGGGAGACATCATTAGAGTTTAAAGAACTGCTTTGGCAGATAAAATTAGATGCAGCTAAATCACCAGGTCTTAATGGAGCTATCAGTATTGGCAGCCTGTCAAAATCAGAAGAGCGGCTATAGAATAATAATAATAATAATAAAATGTGAATTAATAAAGAATAGATACAGCCTAGCTCCCTGGCCACATAAGGGTTAGTCAGCAGAGGCTTGCAAAGAAGTAAAAGAACACAGACAAAATACAGTACAATGATAAATTGTACTATTGTTTATTTCTTCACAGAGATGGTAGATAGAACAGAGGTTATATTTTTTTAACAATATTAGATTTTTAGCATGAGCAATTTTCAGAGTTTGAATAGGGCATACTATATCCATGTAACACATGGGAATGATAAGAATGGGGTACCGCGATGGTTTTAGTTAACCAATGTTTAGTATAAAATAGTTACTGATTACTGAAGCATTTGTATATTTTTTATATGTTAACCAATGGTTAATGGAGTGACTAATAGGTTCAGTGCCACTAAAAATGTTTTCATCACAAGGCTCTGTACATACATTGTTTATTTATGTTTTTTAAAATATACAGTTTTTAAATATGTATTTTTTAATGGCAATAATGGTTCAAATATTCTATGTCTAATTATAGTTATGCATTTAATAGTAAAATGGAGTAAGAGATGGTGTATTATAAAATTTTAATAAGAACTAACACCACCAACTTGTAATAGGTTAAAAAATGACCCTATCTTTTTAAATGCAATGTAATAAATGATTAATTGAAGACCAATTAAATAATTAAGCATGGCAGGAATAGTATAAAAGAACCTGCCTAATAATGCAGTAAATGTCTTGAAAAAGCCTGGGAGGGCCCGGGTGAAAGCGCTTGACGAGATATTTTGGACTTATTCTATGTGTTTTTAACGCTTTGCTGGTGAAGCTGACAATAAAAGACTTGTTCTTGCACTTTGGTTTGCACCTTGGTATCCTTTTTTTCGATTTTTACCAGTTGGTGCTGTTCCTGCAAAGGATTTTTGTTTGGTGGTCTGTTTGTGCTACACAGGATCCATGGCTGAGCGAACGGCTAGTGCGGAATATTGTGACACACCAGCGTTGTTGCAAACTGATGAGGAAGGAACGGATGACGTCCCGGTAACGCGACGCGAATTCAAACAGGTGATGTGCCTGCTTTCCCAACTTACGGGTCTGTTAACTAGTAATGGCTCGCAAAACAGCAGAGAAATACCAGCTAATCAAGAACAATTACTTGCTGTAAGTGATATAGTTTCCGGAAAGTCTACAACTGGGACCATAGGAAACGTCGAGATGGGCACAAGTACCAATACGGAGTCTACAACTACACAGCAAGTGAGAAGCAAGCGAGGAACCACTTATACCACTTCTTCTGGACCCGATAGAGATTTTAATTTCAGCAAATGGACCAACAAAGGTTTCTCCTTTGGGCAAGGTACTGTTCACACTAGCGAAATTGTAAACAATAATCTGGATTCTAAACTCAAAGATTTTAATAACAAACTGTACTCTTACAAATCAACGAAACTTGAAATAGACTATCTGTCTGAATGTTTGAATGTTAAACGAGTCCCTAAGGGACTGCGTATTGTCAAATTTCCTAACAATGCTACTCCTGGCAGCGAATTGTATAAAGAACTGACAGCCCTGTTCAATAGAACGGGACTTGAAATGTTAGGGTTAATGATCAAAGATTATGAGGTTAAAGCCTCAGTGTTGCTTGATGAAGTCAATGTATTGAACAACAGTATTGTTAAAGACACGATGTTTAGCAGTGTAAAAAAAGATTATGAAAATACATTTAATGAAATAGACAATCACTGTGTTAGGATTGTAAATAGAAAAATAAAAAAATTAGAACGTGACCTGCATGGCTACAACACAGGACAGGCATACAAGTTATATGGCAGGAATAGATGGGGGAGAGACCAGAACCCTAACAATAATGTCGACAATGAACAAGATAATGTCTTTAATGAAGGTGTTGACGACCAAGGACCAAGAAGAAGTGAGAGGCTGGCACAAAAATATAACCCACAACCCAATCAGCTTAGGGTAGGCCAGCAGGATTTTCAATTTGGCCAGGGGAGACAGAGGAACAGATTAGTGAGCACACATACCAGGAGATGGAACCCCCCAAGGAGACAATAATAGATAGAATAGATTATGTAACATCTGAAAATGGTGTTACACGTAATTTATGTTGTAGTGTTGTCAAAGAGGGCAATTTCTCTATTTTTAACTACACGGAAATTGAAGTTAGCAGTTTATTTTTTGAAGTATTCACAAAAGGACTTCATTTTGTGCCAAATAACACCATCAATGTACCCAAGACAATATTGGATTTAAAACTTTACACAAGGCAATTGAATTTAGCAGTGAATTTAAAAGGGAAATCATTGGATAGTAGTAAATTGCATAGAAAAAGTACATGGAACCCCCCATTACACCCGGTCATTAAAACATTTGAAGAAATGGTGGAAATAGAGATTCGTAATGTAAACACTAAAGATGGTTTAAAAAGTAGCAATTTCTCTGACGAATCCTACCAACTGATTAAGAAATTAAACAGTGAAGGTATCAGGGTAATGAAAACAGACAAAGGGGGAGGTGTAGTATTGATGTACCAGCATGATTACACAGCTGCCCTACACTCACATTTACACAACAACGAGCAATATAACCAGGTATCCATCAATGAAAGGAATGTTGCGTATGCCAAAATTAAATATAGGTTAGAGGACAACTTATACCAAGGGGCAATAAATGAACAATTGTATAATTATTTGTTGGTCCCCAAACCAATTACCCCCATCATTTTCGGTATTCCCAAGGTGCACAAAGGGCTACAGCCATTAGTATTTAGACCTATTGTAGCCGGAGCCAAGGGAATTACCGAACCACTAGGGAAATTTGTGGATGTAATATTAAAAAAGTACACAGCAACTTTGAAATTCCTATGTAAGGATTCCTGGGAATTTCTACGTAGTGTTAAAAAAGAATTTTACCATGAAACCAACTATATGGTCACAGTGGATGTAGCTGAACTATTTCCAAGCATTCCACATGAGATTGGCTTGGCATGGTTCAATGAAATGTTAGCTGAACATTCCAAGCTAGGAGGTAAAATAATAGCACTACTTGTTGAATTCATGGAAGTCATTCTAAATAACAATTTTGTATACTTTTGTGGGGAGTTATTTAGACAAAAAAGGGGAGTAGCTATGGGGACCCCGTGTGCCTCTGCTTATGCCAACATTGTGTTAGGGTATTGGGAGTCAAAATATATATTCAACACAAGATGGGTAGAACACCTGGTACATTACCAACGCTATTTGGACGATATATGCATTTTTTGGAAGGGCAGCAAGGAAGAACTTGAACAATTCATTGAATACATTAACAATAGTACAAACTTTTTAAAATTCACATGTAATATAAAAATTGACAACCTACAATACCTTGATGTAGATTTGCGGAAGAATATAGAGAAAGACTGTTTCATGTCTAGCATACATCGAAAAGACAGTTATTCTAACATGTTCTTGCATTACAATAGTAACCATCCTTTATTTCAAAGGAAAGGAATTATTAAAGGACAAGTAATTAGAGCAGCTAGAATATGCAGTGAAGAAAATTTGTTTGACGATGAATGTTTATTTTTGAAGAAGTTATTCCAAGAAAGAGGCTATCCAACACAGTTAATAGATGTAGTAACATCAGAAGTAAGAAGCCAAAGAAAAGAAAAGTACTTCCCTTTATTAGGTGAAGAGCGTAGACATGAACATAGGAAAATAGACAACAAAACAAAAGAGAATGAATGTCTCTTTGTCCACACAAACTGCAATGAAAGCGTTGCAGTAGAGAAGGTCATTAACAAATACTGGCCAATAACCATGAACGAAGAATTTAAGAAAATGTTTGGGGGCAAACCACAATTTATTAGAAGACGGAACAAAAATTTGAAAGAACTGCTGGAAACAAACTTTGATGTAAGACAAAGTGGGATGGCTCAAAAGACTGGGACATTCAAATGTAATAGTTGTAGGCAGTGCCCCAATATTATGAACAAAAAAGGGTTCTATTTGAAGTCAAGAAAAATATATATAAAATCTCCTGGGTACTTTAATTGCAAAGCTAAAGGAGTAGTATATCTTGGGTTATGCCAGTATTGCCAAAGTTTTTACATAGGCAAAACAGAGAGGGCACTGGCAAAAAGAATATACGAACATCTTTACGATATCAGTAAAGGCAAAGAAACAAATGCCTTCTATAAACACTCCTTAGTATGTGAAAGAATGCAGATAGAGTTCATAGTGTTAGAGCAGGCAAACATCAACCCCAGAGGGGGTGACTGGGAGACATCATTAGAGTTTAAAGAACTGCTTTGGCAGATAAAATTAGATGCAGCTAAATCACCAGGTCTTAATGGAGCTATCAGTATTGGCAGCCTGTTAAAAATCAGAAGAGCGAAGCTATAGAATAATAATAATAATAATAAAAATGTGAATTAATAAAGAATAGATACAGCCTAGCTCCCTGGCCACAAAAGAGTTAGTCAGCAGGGGCCTGCTAAGAAGTAAATGAACACAGACTAAATATAGTACAATGATAAATTGTAATATGTACTATTCTCTATTTATTCACAGAGATGGTAGATAGAACAGAGGTTATATTTTTT
The DNA here is from genome assembly GCF_019279795.1 of Protopterus annectens. Taxonomy (NCBI): domain Eukaryota; kingdom Metazoa; phylum Chordata; order Ceratodontiformes; family Protopteridae; genus Protopterus; species Protopterus annectens. Next base: position 1,456,049,309 of record NC_056746.1, on the reverse strand, counting down.
AACAATATTAGATTTTTAGCATAAGTAATTTTCAGAGTTTGAATAGGGTACACTATATCCATGTAATACATGGGAATGATAAGAATGGGGTATCGCGATGGTTTTAGTTAACCAATGTTTAGTATAAAATAGTTACTGATTACTGAAGCATTTGTATATTTTTTATATGTTAACCAATGGTTAATGGAGTGACTAATAGGTTCAGTGCCACTAAAAATGTTTTCATCACAAGGCTCTGTACATACATTGTTTATTTATGTTTTTTAAAATATACAGTTTTTAAATATGTATTTTTTAATGGCAATAATGGTTCAAATATTCTATGTCTAATTATAGTTATGCATTTAATAGTAAAATGGAGTAAGAGATGGTGTATTATAAAACTATAATAAGAACTAACACCACCAACTTGTGATAGGTTAAAAAGGACCCTATCTTTTTAAATGCAATGTAACAAATGATCAATTGAAGACCAATTAAATAATTAAGCATGGCAGGAATAGTATAAAAGAACCTGCCAAATAATGCAGTAAATGTCTTGAAAAAGCCTGGGAGGGCCCGGGTGAAAGCGCTTGACGAGATATTTTGGACCTATTCTATGTGTTTTTAACGCTTTGCTGGTGAAGCTGACAATAAAAGTTTTGTTCTTGCACTTTGGTTTGGCACCTTGGTATCCTTTTTTTCGATTTTTACCAGTTGGTGCTGTTCCTGCAAAGGATTTTTGTTTGGTGGTCTGTTTTTTTGTTCTTACTAACATTGTCCTTTCAGGGCTCAGTCTCCCTCCCTGTCTCTGTTGGCAAGTTAACTCTGAAGGGCTTGGTGCCCAAACTTGTCTTTTAGTCAGCTCAGCTCAAGCTGCTTTATAGTTTGATTGTGTGGAAGGTGTCCTGAAGGTATGGAAGGTGTCCAGCTGTTATATACTTAGCCGAATATAACCCATATGACTATAGCTACTGCAGCAGTGATCATTCAAACATCTCCTGTTATGGTATGCTTATTGTCACAGCTGCACTTTCTCCCCTCACTACAATCTTTTAATGGCAATGTTCATACATAAGACCCTTGCTATAACAGGCTTGCTGCCGACAGGTTCTTAGATGTATACTTCACGGTCAAAAGAGTAAAGCAACACTATCATTAAGACAACATTTAAGAAAGAACTGCAGTCCAAATCAAGTAACAGGCTTATAACATGTAAGAAACCTAGCCCTGGCACAGATGGAAGTCACTATAAAGGAAAAAATTAAGGAATGTTATGACAAGGATTTGAGCAACACAAACAAGATGATGAAAATTGTTCTATTGCTGTGAGTTGTCCATGATTCTGATGGCATCCCTCAGTTTCTGTAGAAGACTCTCTCCATTACTGCAGCAGTGATCATTCAAACATCTACTGTTATGGTAAGTTGACAAAGAAAACAAATGCGAAGTATAAATCAATGTTGTCACAATTTCCGGTTAATGCAGGGCATTCAAGTTTTTCAACTTATGGTTCCTTTTCCTGCACATCATAGATGTAGGACAATAAATGTTCCAATTTACTGTTTCAGTGACAACACACACACACACACACACACACACACACACACACACACACACACACACACACACACACACACACACACCTGCAGACTTGAGCTCCCTTACACAGACACACACATAATCAATGTGACTGCAATAATCTGATGATAACAGCACCATCAAAACAAGAAATAGGCAATATTAATATGATTTATCACTTGCTTGTGTGTGTCTTTCGGCTTTTCCCAGTTAGGGGTCGCCACAGCAGAACTCCGGTCCGCTAATGATTGGTAGTTGATTTTTACGTGTCAAATTACCAGCCCTGATGCACAACCTTCAATGAAGGTATGCCCATTCACGCATGTCTCCACACAAAAGACGCTCTAGCTGAGAATTGAACCGGACAGCGTCTTACTATGAGGCAACAACGCTACCACAGCACCACCACCGTGGCCATTAATATGATTTATCACTAAACATACAATAAAATACACAAAAGCACTTATGTCAGACTAAGAAGTTTTCTAAGGAGTACTACAAACAGTGAGATTCAGCTTTAAGTTTAGCTTTACATTAATTGAATAATTAGAAATAATTGTAAAATGAGCAAAGATATTGGGGGGAATTTAATAAAGCCTACACATTTTTTTTTTGTTGTAGGCATCACACCATGATGCTTATATGGACGTGAACGTATTAAGATTCATTAAGTGATGCTGAGCGGCGCGCACGCACGGGCAAACATGGAAAATTCTGTGGCATGCAAATCACCTCATAAGCAGGAGAATCTCATGCAAATGAGTCAAGTAGAGTAATCCAACATGCAGAAAGGCAGACCTCATGTCAGTGTCTGTAGTTTAAATGGAAAAATTCCACATACTGGATTCTAGACAGACAAAAGGGGGTGTGAAACTGTAGAAATGTGGACATAAATCCCCTGAAATGTATGACCACATAGACATATGACCAAAATTATTAGGGAATAAGTTAAATTAATAACTTTTTTAACAATCTCGGCATGTTTGCACTAAGCACCATAGTGCGAAAAACATGCTTAAAATCTTGCGTGGGGTCCCTACAATGGTGCACTGCTGCTGTTGCTAAGGTGATAGGGCTATGAAGATTGTAGTTTCTAGGCTGTCAGCATGGATAAGAATGCAAATGAGGTGGGGTTAATAAATAGAAGAAAGGAGTAATTGTGCCCACATATCTCCTTTGTGTAGGGTCTTACACCATGTTGATGTTTACACAGGATGTGGCTGACATCAGGGGAGTGTGTCCTCTCACTTTTAAGCTCTTTTAAGCTTAGGTGTGTGTGTTTGCATGACATGCCACCTGGCTGAATGTTCTCTTAAAACTGGATGTATTCAATTAGAAATTTTGACCTTTGTATACGCTGTGCTGCATGTTGCTGTGCTATGCGTGGCATCATGCACTGAAATAGGGCCATTAAATTATGTTAATTATATCATAGGCAGGTGGAATGCATCATAGTTAGCTAATCAAAAATTCTGCACCTACAGCAGAGCTGTATAAAGTATGTATGCATTCTACATTTTGATTTTCCCCAGTACTCTGAACTATTGGAGTACAGAATTTTGAATTTTAACTGAGATAATGCTAGGGGCTGCTGCAAGTCTGCTACATCTGTATGTGCTAGATGCTGAAGTCAGTGCTGCTAGTGCTACTGACAGTAGGTCTAGACAGAGAAGGAGAAGAGTATGCAGGCCCAGGGTAACCTTCTAGGAGCTACATGAACTGGAGATTGTATAGCACTACAGGGTGGACAGGGACATACTACAAGAACTCACTGAGCTCTGCCTCCCTCAACTCACACCCAGAGATAACAGAGGTGGATCCATCCCAGTGGAAACAAAGGTATGTGTAGCCATTAGGATACTAGCTACAGGTACTTTCCAAAGACCAACTGGAGACATGATGGGGTTCTCACAGGCATCTGCATCCAGGATACTCCACCAGTCCCTGGATGCTATGCTACCACATGCCAGTGAGAACATATCTTTTCCCCTCAACCTGAGGTGAGGGCCAGCAATATGCAACACTTCTACCATGTAGCACACTACCCAGAAGTACTGGATGCCATAGACTGCACTCATGTACAGATCAAGGCACCACCCAGAGAAGAGGGTAGAATCTACATCAACAGCAAGGGGTACCACTCCATCAACTGCCAGGTCATGTGCAATGCCTAGGGGATTATCCTGAATGTGTGTGCTAGTAGCCCTGGCAGTTATCATGACTCCCATTTCTGGAATGCATCACAGCTCTACCAGATGTTTGCTTGGAGGGACATCCCACACAGCCATTTACTGGGGGATGCTGGTGATGCCCTGGAACCATGGATGATGATGACACCCATCAGAAATACACCCACACCCACAGAAGAATGCCATAATGAGGCACACGCACAAACTAGGAACATCATAGAGCATGTGTTTGGGCTACTGAAGTCATGGTTCTGGTGCCTCGATATATCTGGTGGAGCTCTGCTGTAATCTCCAGCCACATGTGCACAAATGTTCACAGTATGTGCTATGCTACATAATCTGATCCTACGGAAACAGCTGCAGCAGGATAAGCAAAGGGAAGGAATACACAGCCCGCCACCAGTTCCTAGGCCACAGCAGACATAGTCACAGGAGGACTCGGAGGAGGAACCCCCTGCTGAAGTCCCAGTAGGCAGATGTAGGAATGCTCAGTATTGGTTAAAAGACAATGCATAGTGCATTCACTGACAACCTAAGGACCCAGGGACTGCCACCTTACTCCTACTCACATACATATATTAAACTTGATGCCAGATAACCCACACTGGCTGTGTGTTGCTTGCATCAGAAATAGTCAGCCCTGAACTACAGTTTTGTCAACTGCTGCCTTCACAAGGTAAGTCTCTAACCTACACAGTTCTTGTAAGGATTAGTATGATATGGTATTGTATGTATGGATCTGCTACATTTATACAAGTAAATATAGTGGGCTATTTGGACAGAAGTAACATCCACATGGGACTGCAGATAACCAGTCCACTATCATGTGTCCTTTAATAGTCACTAGGCCTCATATATGGAATATTTACTACATCAGTCAAGGGAGATGTTAAACAGAGGGGTTACTTGATATTTGGACTACTGTGTATCCCAGCAGAATATATGTTGTCGTTCCCCTACCCCCAACACAGCAGTGTTCCCATATAACTGCTGTAACATTAACTCATCAATGGCATACCAGCACTCCAGGCAATCTCAGGGCAATAACTTAGATATTGATCAAACATGGTATGTCTCACTTATCGCAGGAATAACAACGTACATATTTATGTTGTTGATTGTGTGATGCATGACTACTCTCTGTCTGGCAGCTTGTGTGGCTCAAAGGATTAGAAAGTTAGCATGGGTGATGGCATTGATAGTTTAAATCTGGAAGTAGTCATATGTTTTGCATGTGAGGTATTCTTATGTTGTTTTTACAGAGTCCCAATCTGTGTGTGAGATAACATTATTAACCTCTGTGACATTAATTACATCAGACAGCTGAAGACTGACATGAACAATTTGAGTGAAGTGCAGTACTGCAGGCACAGGGACAGATGTCATTATCTGTAACACACAAAATCACAGACTGGAGTACAGGTAGGTGTGTCCTGGAGTCAATTTATAAGTACTGACAATCCCACTGGGCATGCTCATACACTTGGTTAAACAGAGCTCAATTGTGTTGCCCCTTGCCCAAAATGACCTGTTATGTATAGATATGTCTATACATACATATATGTATACATATCTGTCTAAAACTATCTCTCTCTCTCTCTCTCTCTGTCTCCCATAGGTAGTATATCTCTCTCTATGTATATACGAATAGAGATATACCAACATTACCTTCATATACCTATAAATAGCTATTTATATAAAAACATACATCTCAGGTCTCTCCCCATATATCTACGTATCTTACACACACACAGCTATATTTCTATATACATCACTGTTAGATACAAAAATATGTGTGTGGTTGTCTGTATTGTCCTACATACCCTGCTAATAATGAGTAAATCTGCACTATCACACATCTATAATGCTGCTCAAAGGATCCAAAGTAAGGGCTCAACAGCACATAATGCATGTACCTACAGACCCCTGTGCCTGCAGGTGAGCAGGTGGTGTAATGTATAATGTTGTCTACACATGCATGGACAGGCCACATTGTTCTTGCCCACAGGCTTGCCCATCCAAATGCAAACAGCCACATATTGCCAAACTGGTAACTGCATACACATGGCTAGGAGAAATAACAATTATCTGACTGCTAGGCTACTAAATGCATATAACAGTATGAAGAACTATCACTCTGCACACCACATATGCTGTTCAACACAAGCCTAGTTTGCGTAATCCAGAAGTAGTTTGCCTGCAGTCATGTCTAAAGCCGATAGCCATGGTGCATGTGGTAAGTACTATGATCTGCAATGTGTAAGATTATTTAGGTACGGGTTCTAATTTCATTCCAGGCCGCTTGGTGTATGCGTGTGTGTGTGTGTGTGTGTGTGTGTGTGTGTGTGTGTGTGTGCGTGTGTGTTTGCACGTAACAGCTGAGAGTCCCTCATTGATTATGGAACTGAAAATGTTCTGCACTTTTTGGCCCTGTAATTTGTTACTGGTTTCCAAACTGCCCTCTTCTACAAAGCCTGCTGATGTCATCAACCTTAAGACTAGTAATGGTGCTAGTGATAAATACTGTGATCTATAGTGTGCACGAGTAGTTAGGTAGGGCTTCTAATCTAACTCCATGTCACTTTGTCTGTGTGCATTTGTATCCCCTTGTGAAACAACTGAGAATCCCTCATTGATTATGAAATTGCAATAGTTCTGCACTTTTTGGCACTGTTAGTTGCTGCCAGTTACCAAACTGCTCACTTCTACAAGGCCTGCTGATGTCATTGACTTTAAGATTACCAGCTGCCACTTAATATCAGACTTAAGCCGCGGCATATGCAATAAGTACTGTGACTTATAATAAAAGACTAGATATGTAGGGGTTCAAATCTTGCTCCAGGCCACTCAGTGTGTGTGTGTGTGTGTGTGTGTGTGTGTGTGTGTGTGTGTGTGTGTGTGTGTGTGTGTGTGTGTGTGTGTGTGTGTGTGTGTGTGTGTGTGTGTGTGTGTGTGTGTGTATGTGTGTGCATGTGTATCTCTGTATGATTTAAATCTGATCACCTCAGTAACTTAGAAAGGTAGGGTTGTGCAGTATTTTGGTTGTAGCAGGTGATATGGGCCTCCAAATGCCTGACCAAAACTAGGTCTGCTGATGTCATCAAGCATAAGATGTCCTAAAAAGATAGTAATAGCAGACTTGGGGTATAGCGTATGCGTCCATGTACTGTGATCTGTAGTGAGTACCATTAGATAGGTAAGTGTTCTAATCTGCAGTCAGATGACTTGCAGTGAATGGGTGCTGTGCTGTGTCCTGTAAACAGTAACTGGAAGTGGTGCTGTTCTCAGCGTAGCCAAGTTTTTGTGTGTGGCTGTTACAGCATTTTACATCAGCTTTTGGAATCATAGTATCTCTGAACTTTAGTAGCATAATGGCCCTACAGCCCTCACAATCCAAGCCAAGTTTGTATCCTTATTTACATGATAAGCACATAATGCCCCTGTCCTCGAGGGACACAGGCAGAATCCCTACAGTGAAATGATGGTCACCCAGCCAATCATGCAGATGGCATCTGACGAGGTCAGCTGAGTTGCTCTGTTTGCCATTAGGCAGGATTCTGTTTAAAAGGTGAGTTAAAGTCTGCTAGACCGATGTCTACCACCAGCATGTATTACTAATGTCACATACCAGGTTAGTGTCCTTTGAGTAATCCATGTACCATGCCACCTACAAATATGCAGCATTTTCAGTCAAGCAAGGTCACACATTGCCCCGCATGCAAGGCAGAGATCACCTCTGAGTACTCTATATGCCACAGGCTACAATGACCACTGATTTTAAATGAAGTCCATTGAACAGATACTGACAACATGAAGTGCCCTTGTAAGGGGCCATTGTGTTGTGTACAATTGCAAGTAGTGCTTGGAAAGGTACAGTACCAAATGGCCATTGCACTCAAATATTGGCATGCTGAGGGAAGAGTACATGGAAGTCATGAGTCATGAAGGGATGGGTGGGTGGCCTAATGGTTAAGGCATTTGCCTTACAAACACAAGGTGCAGGGTTTGAGTCTCACAAGGGATAATTGGCTAGGCTTACAATGGCTCGCAAGGGCAGTTAGCTTAGTACTAACTTATGAACCTATGAACCTATGAACCTAGTATGTCAATTTCAGGTGACTGTGCTCTCAGTTATGACATATGACTCCCGTCTTACCAGTTGGAAGACACTGTGATCTCATGTACATTAGGTGTAAACCTGTGTGACCAGGCCTGTGTGCTCAGGTCTATATCACCCCTGAGTATGTACATCACATGTTGTGACTGATGTGCTACTTAACCAGGAAGATAGATGTTACAGATGGAAATTATACTACATATATATTTGCATGGAGTTTATGGCCATTAGCATGTCAACAGGCATTTGTTCATCAATACTCTCTTGTAGGATATTGACATAACTCAGAGAGTCTATGATTGCACACAGTTTTCAGGCATCAGCCAACATTGTCAGCCTCAGACAGTCAGTATTCACTTGTATCTTGGTTAAGTGGATTACAAGTAGTACAGTACCCAGGAGTGAGCCCTGTTGAACACTGCTGCTTACAAATCAGCTATTGGAGGTGGATTTCACTATTTTGAGTATGTGTGCCATCAATGAGCCATTTAGGGATCCCTATAATGATATTACTGTGGATGCCTAAGTGGGTGCTTTTATCAATGATGTCGGAGTGGGGGATAGGGTCACTCAGCCTGGCTACATCCAGGGGGTTGTATGCCTTGATGTCCCCTCACCCAGGGCCTTGGAGAATACCTCAGACATGTCCACTACATTTAACAGTCATGATCTCCCTGTCAGACACCTGAACTGTGTACAGTCAATTGTTTGTAGATCACATATATGTTTACTGATTTGCCCCACAGGCATGCAGATATGGGTACTTAGGCAAATAGGTCTATAATTCTGGTGGTCGGGGGATACACCACTTCTCTGCAAGGGGATAACAGTTGCCATTGTCCAGTCAGATGGGATACAGCCAGTGGTTACAGTATGATTGCAAGGAGTTCAGAATGATGTTAGCAATCCTTGGTGGATCCCATGTAGGATGCAGCCTTGGATGTTAGCATGTTTAATAGATGTTGTGTATCCCCCATAGAAAGCACAGTTACAACCTGCTCTGTAGATATGGAAGGTATGGGACAGGTTGTAGGAATGTCATGTGATATATATGGTGGGGACAGGGGAGAGAAGTTGATGCAGAGTCTGTGGTACAACAGGTTAGCTATGAGTACAGACCCATTATATGTGGTATCATTAAGTACAAGTTCATGGACAATCAGGGCTTGTCTTCTGAGGTTACACATGTAACTACACTGTGCATTGTGGATCTGCTTTGTTGGGGAGACTAATTTTATCACATACTGTTTCTACATGGTGTCACAACAACACTATGTGCTTGTTTTAGTTGAGGAGGTTGTGCCTCCATTTAGGGGGGCACCCTCACCCCAACTGTCACACAGCAATTTCCATCTCTTATTGTACAGCGTGCTAATGACAGTTATCCACCACCCAGGTTTTCTGTACCATGAGGAGCTTGTGTCCCTCCTGTCAGGTACAGCCAAGTCTATGCAGTTGTACTGCTGCTTACATAATGCATGGGTATAGAGCTCTGCATACTTGTCTGTCCCATCTGAGGGGGGAGGTGCATTCATGATATGTAAACCATGCCGTAGAAGGTAATACATTGTTTTGTTTAAGTATATTTCTGTATTTTCTGCAAAGGCGGGTTAGGTCTGATAGTTTTAATAAGACTGACCTGTTGTCGGATCTCACCAGGGAGGACCTTACAGTGGTGGGCTGCAGTGGTTACCCATATTGGGAAATACATGAAGCACTATGTTGGCTTCCCTTGTGGGGATGTCACCGCACTGGTCCAGGGCATTGTAGTTAAGGACATGGACTAACCTTTTGGCAAGTAAGCGTCGGCACGATTAAGGAACACAGTTGGTGGTTACTTAGTACATCCCGAACCATGGTGTACTGATATATCTTGATAGACACACGTACATTCAAATAAGTACAACTGGTGTCTGGATTCATGGAGCTACTCCTGGCTTGATTAGGTCCCCTTCCAGCAGTGAATGGCACCTGCAGTTTCTCCAGGAAAGCATAGTGTTTCACTAAATCTGGATGGGTATCTGTCTTTAATGAATATGTATACACCACCTGCATTACCTTGCACACTGTCAGTTTGAGGTCTGAACATGTGGAGGGATGTGTAGTCTGGTAGGACTGTGGTGCTGTCAACAGCCATGAACTAGGTATCCGTGACTGCACAAATGTCTGCATATTCCAAGGTGGGGACATCTTTCACAGAGTGGGATTTAGTGTTGCCATTCTCAGCATGTAGCAGCATAACCGTGATGTTGTATGAAGATAGCATTCTCACTGGAAAGTTTTCCCTACAAAGAGTCCCTATAAGATGCACTGTGGGGGTGTTAGCAGCCTTGGCAAGAAAGCAAAATTCCAGGAGTGAGAGATGAAGACGATCTCTGGCAAAGCATTGACATCTGTTGAGCAAGTCATCCCAGGCAGACATGTAGTGGACTCCCCTTACAATGACACCACATGCCAAGGCAATTTTTTACATCCATCATTTTCCCTGTGTATTCAGCCATCATCCTAGGTGAGGGTCAAATGCAGCTGAAAGCTATGGGCATACCCACGAGAGACACAGAGTGTGTAAGCTTAGTCATGTGTCTGCATATAGTCCAGTGATGTATGTCCCTAGTCATGCACACCTGCAGGAAATATGAAGTAATCATTATTTCACCTGATATGCTTGAGTTGTGGCAATTTGTGGTATGGTGTATTGTGTCAACCCACAGACAGCTAACTGTGACATTTCCCATATGTAGTTTGGTGACATGGACATCAATGTGTCCCAGGATGTACTCACCTATGAATAATAGATTTGCTTTTGTGTTTTGCTTCAGGTGTTTGGTGAGACATTGGTGCAGGCACTATTATGTGTACTGTGCTCTGTGTCTGTTGCTTGGGACTGTATCTAGTAAGGAGCTGCACGCATGCAGGAGGTGAGCTGTGCATGGTGGAAAAATGCTCATTTCCATATGTACTGACTGCTGTGTGAGACATCATAGAATCAAGGTTTGAAGTAGTCATATCTGTCATACGTTGTGTTTGTGTGGCACAGCAGTAGAGGGGTGGGTACATTTTCTACATGTCATCAGCAGTCACTGATAGTGCCATTAGCAATATAGTCATGCTTGTGTGTACATCACAGCATGTCATCTTTAGGCAGTGTCATAACAGATTGTGAAATGTAACATGCCACCTTTATGTAGGTCCCCTAAGGTAACACAGCACCTGACAGTGTGTCATACAATGCTTTGCCAGTCATGTGGACCTTAGATTGACCATAATCCTGTCATTAGGCATGGTCTCAATACCATACCTACAAATGTGACACTGTGCAAGTCCTGCAAAGTTACGGTCATGCTGCCACACCCTTGGGGTTGACAGCCTGAAACACAGTGTTTATAGACATGCATTGCAGTGAAGATGTGGATGCCCCTGCATGCACAGAGGACTTGTTCAACTTTGCTGACATTACTTTGGCCTTGCAAGTGTACAATTCCAATCAAACAACCATACAGTAAACTGTTTTTTTGTGTGGAATGATGTGGGAACACAGACATGTGTTCCAGGTACATAACTGTACAATATGACATACTTAGGACATGTGGCAGACAGACACACTTTGGCCAAAGGTGGTCGGTCCTCTGCAGTAGGCCTTACAGCCATGTCATGCAGATATCCACCATTAATCTGTTGAAGGGCTGAATGCATGACTTGCTGTGAAATTGTCACCTATGATGGATCACCACCACCACTGTGCTGCTTGTTTCAGCAAGCCTTGACATCTATGTCACTGGACATTGCAAATTATATTGTAACGCTGCAGCTTTGCTCTTAATCACCATCTGGTCAGTTCCATAGTGACATACCACCAATCCTGGTACAGAAGGCATAATATATGCAAAAGCCAACCAATTGCGCAGGTCACTAATCAAGACATCTACCAGGAGGTGGGTATGTGATGTCTACAATGCCTTTCATGATGTGGGACAACCATCTGGATGAACAAATAGGATATGTCCTGCTACTCATCATGAGCTTTGTAGCAGCATTTTGCATATGATGACAGAAAACGTATAGGAGCATGGTATTCCATGACATAGTGGTTGTGGCGAGACCAGCAGTAGTAGTAGCCAGGCACCAGCAATTCAGGGGACTCCCCTGCTTTCTGCAGTCTTCACAAGGTAATTGTGTCCTTGCAGCACATACCACTTGAGGAGTGTCCAACTGCAGAATACCTGTGTAAAACCTCCCACCTTACCTTCACAGGGTATACGTATTCTGCTTCCCTTCTGTGCTCTGTACAGACACCTTGGATGACTCTTTTCTTAGAACATGATGGAAGTAACTGCAATACTTAGTTGCACAGAGGACAACTAGCATGCAGTGCCAAGCAGTGTCTCCAGATCTCTCAGTTGTCTGATATGTAAAGCCATGAAAATAGTTAGCATGGATACGATCAGTAACAATATCATACACCTACTGACACCGGACCAAACACAGCTTGGTTTGCTCAAGGGCAGATCATGCCTACCTACCCTAACTGGTGGACCTTAATGAGTGTTACACTATGCAACGGATGATGGGAATATGACTCACTCCACCTACCATGGAGTGGCAAGGTGTTTGACTATATTAGGCCAGTAGGCCTTGCTGTAAACTGTGTAGGTTATTTACAGAGCGGTATGTCAGCAGGTGGAGAGCCAAGTATTTGATAGTCATAATCTGGGAAGATAGCATTGGGTAGACCTACACTGTAATGATGCCAGTCATCAGTGGACTTCCCTCAGACATCATTATTGGAGTACTCCTTGCAGCCATTCCTTCTTCTGCAGTCACGGCCACTGTCAGTGACCTCTGATTGACTAAATTAGCAGGTGATTGCATATTAGGAGATATCACTGAATCCCACACAGAACCAACAGTCATCCAGGATGGCCTGAGACACACATTCAGTTGCTATCAGAGCCATGTGGTTGAGTAAATGCCAAAGACTGCACAATACAATCCTTTTGGAAGTCATCCACCCCTGGAAAATATAGTAGTGTCTGCACACCACACACAGTCAAGCCATTACTTATGGACACAAAGAGTAATGTAGTACAAACCCCCTGATAACATGTCAAAACAACAATGCCAAACAAATAGCAATGTAGTATTACAACCACTATAAAGGACAATTCCCACGAGACCAGTGTGCCACAGTGACACAAAACATTCCGCCCTTGATGTACTGTTTGTCCTCTGTAGGTGTAACAAATCTGAAGATCAATGGCATGTCATAATTACAGCTCTAAGAAAGGCTTAATGCTGTAATCCCTATTCCCCCTAAGTACATTCACATGTATGCATCATTTTGTAAACAAAAAGATTACATACCTGATAAAGTACAGGACTCCTCTGTTGATATGTGCAGCTATATAAAGTGTTTAGCAATGCGTTTACTATCTGAAAAAGTCTCACACAGACTGGTTTCCCTAGTAGGGTTACCACCTGTCCCACTTTGCGAGGGACAGTCCCTCTTTGGGCAGTTGTGTCCTGCAAAACAAAATGCAAAAATGGCAAATGTCCTGAGATTTTAAGACAAAATTATTTCCTATATTTTATGTAATAGTTGCATAAAACAGTTATTCTGCATTTGAAACAACTAAATATTATACGAAACAGAATAAGCAACTAAAATGCAACAAGAATAAGCTTTTATTTAGGCAAAAATGTGAAGTTCTGTCCTTTGTACTGGCTGTGGGTATATTTCAGCCTGCAAAATCTGACATTTCTACCAAAAATGTCCCACTTTGGGCATTTGAAAAGGTGGCAACCCTATCCCCTAGCGAGCTGTTTGCATTTTTAACATGGATCTCATTACCAGGTGACTGACTTTTAACCGATCTGTGGTTCTGAAATGCTAATTGCAGCCAACACAGCTGATTTGCAGTATAATCATCTAATGACATGCAATCTCTGAACAAGATATATGGTCTTCATGTAGAGTAGAAGCCCTTTCTCATGTGTTGTGCAGAACATTCCTGGGGTCAAGATACTATGTCATCATAGAGGGTATGTCTGTAGCAGCTATTTTTACATACAGTAGTGTGTGCTACAGGTTCATAGGTTCATAGGTTCATACTAGGCTATCTGCCCTAGGGCATTTATAAGCCTAGCCAGAATGTGTTTGGCTTTCGCCACCCATTTTAAATTTATTTTGCTATGCCCTTTTTCGAGGTTAGTATAACTGTGCCTCTGTCTAACAGTGACACAGAAGTGATACCTGGGGTAAACCTATGATCTCCCATCCACTCATCAAGATTCCTCTAGAAGAGAGTCAATGAGAGACTCTGCCTAACCTGGACTGGGATTTTATTCCAGAGTGAAGGGAGTCTCTGGGTTATGAATCTTTCCCTCCAGCATGTCCTATTTATTTCAGTGCTGAGGTTCAAGTCTCTCGAGCGCATAGCTCGATGGGATTTGGATTTTCTGAGGTGCAGCATGTCCATTAATTCTGGGTTGGACATGGCTTTATACGTCAGGCACAGATTGCCTCTGAACAGGCGGTATGCCACTGAGTAGAGCTGGAGTTTCTTTAACCGGGCAGCATATGGCATCTGTTTGAGCCCTTTGATCCTCTTGGTGAGGTACTTTTGGGGTCTTTCCAGTTGCTGCAGGTGTCTGGTAAGGTACATCCCAAAAGGGGCATTGTACTCAATTATGGGCCTGATGAGGGATGAGTAAAGAGGCACGATGACCTCCCCTGATCTAGCTGTGAATCCCTTCATGATTAGGTGGGCTATATAAAATGTATTTCTAACCACTTTGGCCACGTGGTTGTCAAATGAGAGATTGCTATCAACTTGGGTCCCCAGGTCCCTAATTACTTCTTCTGTACTTAATGGATTACCACCTATGTGGTAATTTGTGGGCACTGTTTTTGCCAAAGGGGATGACTATACACTGTTTGGCATTTAGCTTGAGGCCATGGCTCTGGCACCAGTTGTCTGTTTCTATGAGGCCCTTTTGGAGGATGCTTGTGTCAGCTGCAGAGTCGATTATGGCGCCCAGTTTGCAGTCATCCGTGAACTTGGTCAGCCACAGTCCTTCCGTGTTGGCCTCTACCTCCGAGAAATATATACCGAACAAGAGAGGTCCCAGGACTGAGCCTTGTGGGACACCACTTGTAACTGGTTTGGAGTCTGACATGGCTCCAGCAATTCTAACCATGTGGGTTCTGTCCTTGAGCCAGTTTGCATTCCATCTAGTGGCATAGGGGTTTATATTTAAGCTGGTGAGCTTATCTATAATGCCCGAGTGGGGTATTGTATCGAAGGCTTTTGTGAGGTCCAGGTAGGCTGTGTGGACCACCTTCCCCTCGTCAATGGCCTTGGTGATTGTTTCAAAGAAATCAACCAGGTTTCAACCAGGTTTAAGAGGCAGGATCTGCCCTTAACAAAGCTGAACTGGATAGGATCCAGTGTCTGTAAGTCCCCAATATCTTTATTTATGAGGTCCATGATGATCCTTTCCATAGCTGTGCAGACCAAGCTAGTCAGGCTTATGGGGCAATAGCTTCCAGGATCTGTTGAGGCACCACCTTTATGGAGAGGGACCACTGTTGCTGTACGCCACTCTTTGGGCACATATCCTGTAGTAAGGCTGAGATTGAACAGTAGCTTTATGTTTGGGTTTAGCTCTACTTGGTGTTCATGTAGGACGCAGCCCGGGACACCGTCTGGTCCCATTGATGCTGTGTTTTTTGCTTTGGAGAGGGCGGCTCTTACCTGAGCATCTGAGATGTCAGAGGGGGCAGCACTCTGCTGAGATAGATATTTGCCCTTTTGGTGGGGAGGGGGGGAGAAGTTTGCGCTGAACCTGTCAGCTAGGATGTTGGCAATGTCTGTGGGTTTGGTGTATTTTTTGTCATTTTGGACTAATTCTGAGCATATCTGGGAATTACCACCCAGGTTTCTAACATAACTAAAGAAAGCCTTGTGATTATCCTTAGTGTCCTGTGCAATTTTTCTCTCGTAGCTGGCCTTAGACAATTTTATGAGTGCCCGTAGTTTTTTGCTAATACTGATCAGTGATGCCTTCCCTTTTTGGGATTTTGCTCTATCGTTTAGTAGCTTCCTCCTTCTATTGTATAGTTTGTTTATGGCTGGGGTCCACCAGACAGGACGTCTGCCTTTGGAGGATTGGGTCTTGGTTTTATTTGGGATCGCATGATCCATGCATTCCTGAAGGTGTTCATAGAATGCGTTTATAAAGGATTCTGCGGTCTGGGCAGTATTTTCCACAGGCCCGGGGGCTTTGAAGGATTCCACCTCGGTTTTGAGGAGTGTGAAATTTGCTTTAGAGAAGTTTTTCACTGTGGTTTTCTGGGCAGGAGGTAGGGTCGGGATGTGAATATCCAGTGAGATTAGTTTATGGTCTGATCTTACCAGTGAGAGATACACTTCTGGTCTGGAGCATAGAGTCCCCATGTTGGTGATGATCAGGTCCAGTATGTTTTCCCCTCTTGTGGGAGTGGTAACAAGTTGTTCCATAGCATTTGAGTTTATAAATTCTAGGAACCTTTGGAGTAATGCTCCCAGTCTATGTTTGGGTAGTTGAAGTCGCCCAATATAATGGTGTTTGGAGAGACGTTCATATTTTCCAGTGTTCTCAGGAAGGCTGAGTGGGGTTCCTGGGTTTGGGAGGGTGGTCTGTAGCAGGCTATAAACTGGAAGGCAGGTTTACTCACTGTTAGTTGCACATGGATAGTCTCTGATGCTTCGTGCTTTGCCACCAACCTGGAGGTGTGGGTATCTTTGATGAATATCGATACTTCCCCTCCTTTTGTGGTTCAGTCCAAGTTTTGGGGCCGAAAGCATGGTATGAGGTATAACCTGGTAGTGCTGGGGTGCTCTCGGGAGCCCGGAACCAGGTTTCTGTTACTGCACAGATATCGATGTTCTCATTGCTAAGGAGAGTTTCGAGTGCATGCATCTTGAGGTTTAGACTTCTGGCGTTGAGTAGCATTACTCTTAGTTTCTTAACCCTTGTGATACCTATGGAGGTGGGTTTGTCTTTTGAGCCTTGCCCAAAAAAGGCACTATGGGGGTAGCAAGAGCCTTTGCCAATATCCGAAAGCCCAGGGGTGACAGGTGCAAGCCGTCCCTAGCGAAGCATCGTGGCTTGTCGAGCATATCATCCCAAGCTGACAGGCATTAGATCCCCTTTGAATGACACCAGTACTTAAGCCAATTGTTGAAATTGATCATCTTGTCTTCATATTGTTGCATCATTCTTGGTGAGGGTAAGATGCTACTCAAGGTCAGGGTCATACCGGCCTGGGCTACATGCTCAGAGAGCTCCTCTATATCTCTTTTCATGTAGTCCAGGGAGGTATGTCTCAGGTCATTCACACCAGCATGGACAATGACTGAGTCATATTTGTACTTGTCTTGGAGTGACCTGAGTGCTTGTGTTATGTGGCGGATCCTAGCGCCCGACAGGCTGCTCACCGTGACCCTCTCCTGGGTATGAACCCAGGACCATGTGTGGCAAAACTTACTGTTAACAAAGCATTTAACAGACTGAGCTACTGAGTTGCTGTTACACCATGTGTATTTGTGAAGGTAGAAGTGCACACATGCAGTCTGTGACATACCTCCATTACATTCATTATTATGTGGCTGGCTTTATAGGGATGTATTTCTCTACCAGAGTCCCAGTTGAACATGTATTTTACCATTAATGTTTTAGCAGGTGTACTTGTACATGTTGCTGTTAAAAGTGCCTATTTATCTGCTATTGGAGACCTGAGTTACAGCCATTTGTGCTTGTCTGGCTTTCTAGTAGTGTAGCCCCATACCAGACTCGAAATTACACTCTTAGTTTTTTCATTAATTTTTCAGCAATTTTGCATGATGCAGCATTATGCACAGCTCTGTTTACACATGCTTAATTATGGTAACTTGCAATTGCTATATTTTGCTTAAACCACCTGTTTTAATTAACATTGGCCAGAACATGGGCCACCTTACCCATATACCTTGTTGCTGGAGTGGGAGGAATGGAGAGCATTATGTGAGTGAAAGTGGGGTGCAGACAGCCCTGAACCATACTGTAGGTTGTGCAATACATTTATCAGGCAATTACTTTTGCATTCTTTATTTATTTCAGTTTTACAGTTGACTGCAGCAACATTAGAACAGACATGAAGTAAATACAGCCCTACTGCACTTACTTCAACACATTAGTTATCAAACCACAATCCTGGTTTACAACTTATTGATTATTGTTATTGATACTGTTTATTGCACTACAGTTATCAGAAAATATCCATGCTTACCATACTCACAGCATATCCTGACCAGGCGCCCGGCATGAGACTGGACGTTGTGAGTCCGTTCAGCTGAAGCTGTTGGAAGAGAAGCACAACATTATGCATACCGGTTTTGCACAAATTTGTGGTGACAAATATACTTATATGTCTGTAGGGCATGCACAGCCCTAGCCTCTTGGACCCAGGTGTACAAAGTTCCCCTCTTCCTTCACTTTAGGTTGTCATAGTGGTGACAACACTGCTCACCAGTGTGGGGGATACCAGTAGCACTGGTAAGATCTCTGGTAAAACCTTACATTCTGAGCCCTGGTAATTGCCCTGAAACAGCTGGAGTTGGTATTTTCAGACCAGGAGACCAAGAAAAACATCTGTACCCCCACCTCTGTGTCTCAAAGCATGCTCCCTCACCAACACCACCAGGCATATTGACAGGTTAATAAGATTCCAATGAATGCTGTAGAATTCCCACGTATTGCCCTTTTTATAGGCTGTTTTCTCACCCTTACACATCATACTGCAACATTCAAAAAAGCACCACACTGCTTAGTATTATTTAAACCCGCTTAGCAGAGCTGAGCATCATGTAAACTCACACAGCTGTGTTTTAACGAAGCTTAGCAATGCACAAACTGGAGTAGGCATTAACTA
Organism: Protopterus annectens; assembly: GCF_019279795.1. Classification (NCBI taxonomy): domain Eukaryota; kingdom Metazoa; phylum Chordata; order Ceratodontiformes; family Protopteridae; genus Protopterus; species Protopterus annectens. Next base: position 1,456,030,492 of record NC_056746.1, on the reverse strand, counting down.
TGTTTAAGCAGTGGGTAGAACCTCGCAGCTTTTTCAAATGTAACTTTAGGTCACCTCACACATTTCCACAGCAATAAATGTAAAAAGCTATGACTGTTGGGAACTCAAACTTGAGACCTACAACACTCTAGGTCATGCCTCTCTTATTCAGCTATGTGGATATTTAGAAAATCAGTATACCTTCACATATACTACTAAGCTACCTGTTAGCACTGCTAAGCACCTCGCAGCACAAATGGCCATTCATAATTTATGGTATTCATGATCATGGTAGACAAAAGCACATAATTAATTACATCCAGTTTCTACTTATACATGTCTGGCAGGTGTCAGCTGTGTATGTGTAAGCACAGATTGGCATTGCTGTGCTCTGCTCTACACCACGCAAATGGGCATTAAAAAAAATATACAAAACTAAAACAAAACATATTCAAATTCATGCATATTTCTACACTAGCAGGGTACATTACAGGGATTCTTCTCCTGTACATAACATCTGTCCAGGAATTCCCTGGACAATTCACAACCATGGGACACTACACTACTGCCTACACAGATTCAATATCCATGTTACTGTGATCTCCCTCGGCAGCGCAGCATGATTAATATGCATAGTGTGCTGCCAAGTGGGAACCATGGCCATGTACACTGGTACATTCCATGTAGACTCTACCAGGAGCCTACACAGATTTTATTGAATCCTGTGGACTGATTTAAAGGAGAAAAAATTGCAACTATAGCATTTTCACTGTCAGTTAAGCCTTTTGTCCCTTTAGTAAAACTGTATCATATTTTGAAATATATTTAGCATCTTTCTCTTATAATTTAATTTTAAAATGCTCTTAACTTTATCTAGAAATATTATTATACATCTGAGAAATGAAACAAAAGAATAAAGCTTGACAAATCTCACTGGTAAACCTACTGTGTTGCTCAAATCCTTGTCCTAACAATTCCCATATACTGACTTTGATCTGATGAGTTTTTTTTCTGTATAGAACAATGGACATTTACGGGTGATACCCATGTCTGACTGGCATGTAAAAGCAGCTGTAGTCTCAAATCTTAATCTGTTATTGGCACATATGTTCTTTGGGGCAAACATATTCCATATCTCCACAAGCCTTTTAATCACATTGACTAATATTGCCAAAAAGGGGTATGAGTATTGGTCAGTGCTTAGGGGGTTGTGGGACTGGCTTTCTCTGACCTACATCAAGGACCTATGCTAAAAGTGGGAGGAATCTATATGCCCCTATTGTGTGTCCACCATAAAGCCCATAAACTCTGGATCAAGAATCTACTGGCCAGTTGGTGTCCAATTGCCCAGCCTAGCTTACCTGGGATAGTTCGTTTGAGCAAACGCTGGGTGTAAAACCACTCAACCTGCCAAAAACTGAAGTAAGGATTTGTACACTGAACACATATTCTGTGAAGGGATGCTGCTTGTAACTGGATGACAATGATTGTAAGGAGAAGGTGATTTATTCTGTGTATCCACGAAACAAGGAGGAAAGACAGTGCAGCAACATTACTTGTTTTGGGATCCAGAGTCTACTACTGTGGGGGATGACCGACTATAAATGGTGTGGGAATTGTGATGGAGAGAGTCTTCTTCAGAAAGGGAGGGATGTCATCAGAATCAGGGTCAGAGTCATGGCACTCGGACATCAGTGTAAAGATAGAACAGTATTCATTATCTTAGCTTATACCCCACAGCAGGGCATGTAAATGTGCAAAAGAAACATTTCAAAAGAGAAAACGGCAGAAGCAAGAAAATAACCTGGGACAGGAATGTGTTATAAAGAAAGCCGAGCAGGAAGGAGCATATACATATTTAGGGATAGATGAATGGTCAGCAATGAACCATGAATAATGAGATTAAGGCCCAGTAAGAAATACTTCATACCACTAAAATTAATATTGAAAACTGCCTTGACATCTAAGAAAAAAGTTCAAGCAATAAATCTATTTGCTCTTCTTGTTCTAATGTACAACGTTGGGGTGATTGATTGGCCCCAGGAAGTATTGAATCAGCTGGACATGAAAATAAGAAAAATGTTTTTTTTTTTCTTCTCAAATGATATATGAAAATCAGTGTATACCCAGATTATATCTTCCTCTCCCTGAAGGAGGAATGTCCCTCCTTGAAATAGATTGTATACATTTGCAGTCCTGGGACACCATACATATTTGCTGACCTCATCAGATCCAGTCACAGTGAAATTTTAAAACATGAGGAGAAGAAGTCCAAAATGACATATTTGCTTAGTTTAGTAAGAGCATTTTGGAATAAAGTGAGAATGGAAATCAAACAAGAAGACAAAAATTAGACAGCACCTGAATGTGCCAACGAATATAAGGAAAAGGATTAGATAAGAAGGAAAAAAATTGTAAAATCCACACATATAGTGGCAAGTACAGAGATCTTCTGCAACAACTTCATGATGACCAGGATTTAATGCAGGAATTGTTAAGGAGAGGTGAATTGAATCCTAGAGATGAAAGGCTAATAATGGCAGCCCACAACAGTGGACTATGTAGATGTTGATTCACAAAGTCCATTGAAAATGGACTACGGGCACTCATAAAATCGTCTAAGGCCAGCTTTGAGAGAAAAATTGCACAGGACACTAAGGATAATCACAAGGCTTTCTTTAGTTATGTTAGGAACCTGGGTGGGAATTCCCAGATATGCTCAGAATTAGTCCAAAATGACAAAAAATACACCGAACCCATAGACATTGCCAACATCCTAGCTGACAGGTTCAGCGCAAACCCCCCCCCTCCCCACCAAAAGGGCTAATATCTATCCCAGCAGAGTGCTGCCCCCCTGACATCTCAGATGTTCAGGTAAGAGCTGCCCTCTCCAAAGCAAGAAACACAGCATCAATGGGACCAGACGGTGTCCCGGGCTGCGTCCTACATGAACTCCAAGAAGAGCTAAACCCAAACCCAAAACTACTGTTCAATCTCAGCCTTACTACAGGATATGTACCCAAAGAGTGGTGTACAGCAACAGTGGTCCCTCTCCACAAAGGTGGTGCCTCAACGGATCCTGGAAACTATCGCCCCATAAGTCTCACTAGCTTGGTCTGCAAAGCTATGGAAAGGATCATCATGGACCTTATAAATAAAGATATTGGGGACCTACAGACACTGGATCCTACCCAATTCGGCTTTGTTAAGGGAAGATCCTGCCTCTTAAACCTGGTTGATTTCTTTGAAACAGTCACCAAGGTCATTGACAAGGGGAAGGTGGTCCACACAGCCTACCTGGACCTCGCAAAAGCCTTCGATACAATACCCCATTCGGGCATTATAGATAAGCTCACCAGCTTAAATATAAACCCCTATGTCACTAGATGGGTTGCAAACTGGCTCAAGGACAGAACCCACATGGTTAGAATAGCTGGAGCCATGTCAGACTCCAAACCAGTTACAAGTGGCGTTCCACAAGGCTCAGTCTTGGGACCTCTCTTGTTCGGTATATATTTCTCGGAGGTACAGGTCAACATGGAAGGACTGTGGCTGACCAAGTTCACAGATGACTGCAAACTGGGCGCCATAATAGACTCTCCAGCCGACACAAGCATCCTCTAAAAGGGCCTCATAGAAACAGACAACTGGTGCCAGAGCCATGGCCTCAAGCTAAACACCAAAAGTGTATAGTCATCCCCTTTGCCAAAAACAAGTGCCCCCAAAATACCACATAGGTGGTAATCCATTAAGTACAGAAGAAGTAATTAGGGACCTGGGGACCCAAGTTGATAGCAATCTCTCATTTGACAACCACGTGGCCAAAGTGGTTAGAAAAACATTTTATATAGCCCACCTAATCATGAAGGGATTCACATCTAGATCAGGGAGGTCATCGTGCCTCTTTACTCATCCCTCATCAGGCCCATAATTGAGTACAATGCCCTTTGGGATGTACCTTACCAGACACCTGCAGCAACAGGAAAGACCCCAAAAGTACCTCACCAAGAGGATCAAGGGCTCAAACAGATGCCGATGCTGCCCGGTTAAAGAAACTCCAGCTCTACTCAGTGGCATACCGCCTGCTCAGAGGCGATCTGTGCCTGACGTATAAAGCCATGTCCAACCAGGAATTAATGGACATGCTGCACCTCAGAATATCCAAATCCCATCGAGCTACGCAGCCGAAAGTGACTTAAACCTCAGCACTGAAATAAATAGGACATGCTGGAGGGACAGATTCATAACCCAGAGGCTCCCTTCACTCTGGAATAAAATCTCTGTCCAGGTTAGGCAGTGTCCCTCATTGACTCTCTTCAAGAGGAATCTTGATGAGTGGATGGGAGATCGTAGGTTTACCCTGGGTATCACTTCTGTGTCACTGTTAGACAGAGGCACAGTATACTAACCTCGAAAAAGGGCATAGCAAAATTAATTTAAAATGTGTGGCGAAAGCCATACCCACTCTGGCTAGGCTTATAAATGCCCTAGGGCAGATAGCCTAGTATGAACCTATGAACCTATGAACCTATGAAAATGTTGGAGAAACAGACAAATGCATGTTCTGTAAAACAGTGTTGGAAAGCACATCTTGTTGTTGGGTGTGATACATTCATGCCACAGGACCTGTATACTGAAAGGAACAATAATGTGGCAAGAGTGCTACACTAGGAATTGTGTAAATGCTGCAATATAGAGATAGCTGAGAAGCATTGGAAATGTTCCACAAAACAGTATACAGAATGATGAAGTTTATATAAGATGGGATCACCTATTACTGACAGTTTAAAAAATAGGTGTGAGGAAACTGTATATTATAGTCCAAGAAAAAAGGCAAAAGTAACATTGATCATTGAAATTGCTACACCCAGTGTTTACAGTGTATTATGTACAAAGAGACACAAAGTCATAAAATAACAGGATTTGCAGGCAGAAATGAGAGCAATATGTAAGAAAGATACCCAGACAGTTCCAATACTAGTAGAAACAACAGGTCTAACAGATAAGAATTTATAATCACAGTTCTGTATGAATTACAGAGGAGGAAATTCTGGGCACATCGCAGGTGCTGAGAAGGGCAGTATTAGCTAACATAAAAAACTGAAGCAATACTAATTTCATGAATTTTATTCATGTCTTGATTTAGGAATGGGGTTCATTCCTATCATGGTGTTAGAAGCCCAAAACATTTGAGAAATTAAACCTCCAAGGATGTGATGGCAAGGAAAATAGGTCATTCAGGCAACAGTTGCAGGACCTCCTAGATAAAGTGGGTCGGGTCTATATTAGAACATCGAAGTTTCAAAACTTCGAATGTTCTAATATCGACCTGTATTCAGCGAACACTGAAAATATCGAAGCTACAGAAAACCAAATTTTTTCCTAGGGAAAGAATTTGGTTGCCCGTTTCTGTTGCTTTGGTATTTTCAGCGGTGTGATGGAAAGTTATAGGTTGGGTTCAGGTAAGTGTGCGATTGAGCGCGGGTCAGGTTAGTTAAGGTTAGGGTGCAGATTAGGTATGTGTGCGATTGTATGGATGTGAGGGTTAGAGCAGGTTAGGTGAGTTAGGGTTAGGGTGTGGGTCAGGTAAGTGTGTGATTGCGTGGATGTGAGGGTTAAGGTGGGGTAGCTGAGTTAGGGTTAGGGCGAGGGGGAGGTGAGTGTACGATAGTGATGGACCTTAGGGTTAGGGTTTGGGTTAAGGTAAGTGGATAGTTAGTGGTGTATGTATAGTTTAGTGTAGGGTTAGGTGTAAGATTTTAGGTGTATGTGTGTGGATTGCTGTTTGTTTGGTGTGCCTGTGTTGTGTGTATGTGTTTTGGAACAGCAAATTTTTTCCCTAGGAAAAAATTCGCTGTTCTGTATGTTCGATATTTTCAACTTTTGTTGAATAGGGTTCGATATTAGAGCATTCTAAGTTTTGAAACTTCGATGTTCTAATATAGACCCAGTGGGTCAAAATGAGTTGACACTAATAGGGATATGAATGCTCATATTGTAACAGGAAAAACAGAATATGAAGACTACTTCACAACATATGGGTGGGGTAACAGGAATATAGAAAGACAGGCCATTTAAGACATCTTTGTGGTAACTGACATAATGATTGCAAACACATGGTTTACCAAGAACAACAATTACAAGATTGCATATAAGAGTGGCCAAATAGATTTTCTGCTAGTAAGGAAAATTCTCTGAGGTAAAATCAGAGATTGCAAAGTCATCCTCAGTGAGATGGTCACCCCCCCCCCCAAGCATAAACCTGTGGTGGCCACAATCATCTGCAATCAATGGTCATAGAAAGTTCTAAGGCCAACAGATAATAGGATGATGACCTGGAAGTTGACTGAAACAAAATCATTGGAGTTCAACAAAATACTCAGAGCACTTGCATCTCAGGAGGATGTGAAAATAAGCTGAGCTGCGGAAGAATGGTAGTAAGTCAAAAGTGTGTGTGTGTGTGTGTGTGTGTGTGTGTGTGTGTGTGTGTGTGTATGTGTGTGTGTGTGTGTGTGTTTGCATGTAACAGCTGAGAGTCCCTCATTGATTATGGAACTGAAAGAGTTCTGCACTTTTTGGCCCTGTAATTTGTTACTGGTTTCCAAACTGCCCTCTTCTACAAAGCCTGCTGATGTCATCAACCTTAAGACTAGTAATGGTGCTAGTGATAAATACTGTGATCTATAGTGTGCACGAGTAGTTAGGTAGGGCTTCTAATCTAACTCCATGTCACTTTGTCTGTGTGCATTTGTATCCCCCTGTGAAACAACTGAGAATCCCTCATTGATTATGAAATTGCAATAGTTCTGCACTTTTTGGCACTGTTAGTTGCTGCCTGTTACCAAACTGCTCCCTTCTACAAGGCCTGCTGATGTCATTGACTTTAAGACTACCAGCTGCCACTTAATATCAGACTTAAGCCGCGGCATATGCAATAAGTACTGTGACTTATAATAAAAGACTAGATATGTAGGGGTTCAAATCTTGCTCCAGGCCACTCAGTGTGTGTGTGTGTGTGTGTGTGTGTGTGTGTGTGTGTGTGTGCGTGTGTGTGTGTGCGTGTGTGTGTGTGCGCACGCGTGCTCGTGCCTGTGTGTGTGTGTGTGTGTGTGTGTGTGTGTGTGTGTGTATCTCTGTATGACATAAATCTGATCACCTCAGTAACTTAGAAAGGTAGGGTTTTGCAGTATTTTGGTTGTAGCAGGTGATGTGGGCCTCCAAATGCCTGACCAAAACTAAGTCTGCTGATGTCATCAAGCATAAGATGTCCTAAAAAGACAGTAATAGCAGACTTGAGGTATAGCGCATGCGTCCATGTACTGTGATCTGTAGTGAGTACCATTAGATAGGTAAGTGTTCTAATCTGCATTCAGACGACTTGCAGTGGATGGGTGCTGTGCTGTGTCCTGTAAACAGTAATTGGAAGTGGTGCTGTTCTCAGTGTAGCCAGGTTTTTGTGTGTGGCTGTTACAGCATTTTGCATCAGCTTTTGGAATCATAGTATCTCTGAACTTTAGTAGCATAATGGCCCTACAGCCCTCACAATCCTAGCCAAGTTTGTACCCTTATTTACATGATAAGCACATAATGCCCCTGTCCTCGAGGGACACAGGCAGAATCCCTACAGTGAAATGATGGTCACCGAGCCAATCATGCAGATGGCATCTGACGAGGTCAACTGAGTTGCTGTTTGCCATTAGACAGGATTCTGTTTAAAAGGTGAGTTAAAGTCTGCTAGATAGATGTCTCCCACCAGCATGTATTACTAATGTCGCATACCAGGTTAGTGTCTTTTGAGTAATCCATGTACCATGCCACCTACAAATATGCAGTATTTCCAATCAAGCAAGGTCACACATTGCCCCGCATGCAAGGCAGAGATCACCTCTGAGTAGTCTATATGCCACAGGCTACAATGACTACTGATTTTAAATGAAGTCTATTGAACAGATACTGACAACATGAAGTGCCCTTGTAAGGGGCCATTGTGTTGTGTACAATTGCAAGTAGTGCTTGGAAAGGTACAGTACCAAATGGCCATTGCACTCAAATATTGGCACGCTGAGGGAAGAGTACATGGAAGTCATGAGTATGTCAATTTCAGGTGACTGTGCTCTCAGTTATGACATATGACTCCCGTCTTACCAGTTGGAAGACACTGTGATCTCATGTACATTAGGTGTAAACCTGTGTGACCGGGCCTGTATGCTCAGGTCTATATCACCCCTGAGTATGTACATCACATGTTGTGACTGATGTGCTACTTACCAGGAAGATAGATGTTACAGATGGAAATTATACTACATATATATTTGCATGGAGTTTATGGCCATTAGCATGTCAACAGGCATTTGTTCATCAATACTCTCTTGTAGGATATTGACATAACTCAGAGAGTCTACGATTGCACACAGTTTGCAGGCATCAGCCATCATTGTCAGCCTCAGACAGTCAGTATTCACTTGTATCTTGGTTAAGTGGATTACAAGTAGTACAGGACTCAGGAGTGAGCCCTGTTGAACACTGCTGCTTACAAATCAGCTATTGGAGGTGGATTTCACTATTTTGAGTATGTGTGCCATCAATGAGCCATTTAGGGATCCCTATAATGATATTACTGTAGATGCCTAAGTGGGTGCTTTTGTCAATGATGTCAGAGTGGGGGATAGGGTCATTCAGCTTGGCTACATCCAGGGGGTTGTATGCCTTGATGTCCCCTAACCCAGGTCCTTGGAAATACCTCAGACATGTCCACTGCATTTAACAGTCATGATCTCCCTGTCAGACACCCAAACTGTGTACAGTCAATTGTTTGTAGATCACATATATGTTTACTGATTTGCCCCACAGGCATACCGATATGGGTACTCAGGCAAATAGGTCTATAGTTCTGGTAGTCGGGGGATGCACCACTTCTCTGCAAGGGGATAACAGTTGCCATTGTCCAGTCAGATGGGATACAGCCAGTGGTTACAGTATGATTGCAAGGAGTTCAGAATGATGTTAGCAATCCTTGGTGGATCCCATGTAGGATGCAGCCTGGGATGTTAGCATGTTCAATAGATGTTGTGTATCCCCCATAGAAAGCACAGTTACAATCTGCTCTGTAGATATGGAAGGTATGGGACAGGTTGTAGGAATGTCATGTGATATATATGGTGGGGACAGGGGAGAGAAGTTGATGCAGAGCCTGTGGTACAACAGGTTAGCTATGAGTACAGACCCATTATATGTGGTATCATTAAGTACGAGTTCATGGACAATCTGGGCTTGTCCTCTGAGGTTACACATGTAACTACACTGTGCATTGTGGGTTTGCTTTGTTGAGGAGACTAATTTTATCACATACTGTTTCTACATGGCGTCACAACAACACTATGTGCTTGTTTTAGTTGAGGAGGTTGTGCCTCCATTTAGGGGGGGCACCCTCACCCCAACAGGAAATACCTTTTTTAGGCAAGGCTCAAATTCTAAACCTACCACCCTAGAAAACAAAAATGGGAAGAAACTGAGGGTAATGCTGCTCAATGCCAGAAGTCTAAATCTCAAAATGCACGCACTCGAGGCCCTTCTCAGTATGGAGAACATCGATGTCTGTGCTGTAACTGAAACCTGGTTCAAGGCTCCTGAGAGCACCCCGGCACTATTAGGTTTTACCTCATATCATGCGTTCTGGCCCCAAAACCCGGACCACACCACAAAAGGAGGGGGTGTATCCATATTCATAAAGGATACCCACACCTCCAGGTTGGTGGCAATGCAAGCTTGGAAACCATCCAGGTGCAACTAACCATAGGCAAAACTGCTCTACAAATTGTAGCATGCTACAGGCCACCCTCTCAAACTCAGGAACCCCACACAGCCTTCCTGAAGACACTGGAGGGTATAAATGTATCTCCAAACACCATTATATTGGGTGACTTCAACTACCCGAATATAGACTAGGAACATTACTCAAGCCCTAACTTTCTAGTCCAATGGTTCCTGGAGTTCATAAATTCAAATGCCATGGAACAGCTAGTCACTGTTCCCACGAGAGGAGAAAATATACTAGATCTCATTGTCACAAACATGGGGACAAAATGCTCCACACCGGAAGTATATCCCTCATTGGTGAGATTTGATCATAAACTAATCTCACTGGAAATCCACATCCCGCCCCCACCCCAAACAAAAAAGACCATAGCGAAGAACTTCTCTAAAGCAAACTTCACACTACTCAAGACTGGTGTGGTATCCTTCAAGGCCCCTGAGCCAGAGGAAACCACAACCCAAGCTGCGGAAGCCCTTACAAATGCCTTCTATGAACACCTCCAGGACTGCATGGATCAGGCAATCCCAAATAAAACCAAGACTCTTTCCACAAAGGGCAAACGTCCAGTCTGGTGGACCCCAGCCATTAACAAACTTTACAATAAGAGGAGAAAGCTATTACATGATAGAACAAAATCCATAAAAGGGAAGTCACCCCTGATCATTATTAGTAAAAAATTATGAGCACTCATAAAATCAACTAAGGCCAATTTTGAGAAAAATTGCCATGGATTCAAAGGACAATCATAAGGCCTTTTTCAGCTATGTTAGGAACCTGGGTGGAAACTCCCAGATATGCTCAGAATTAGTCCAAAATGATACAAAAATCACTGAACCCACAGACATTGCCAACATACTGGCAGACAGGTTCAGTGCAAACTTCACCCTCTCCCCTAAAGGAGAGATAACTATCCCAGCCGAGTGTAGCCTCCCGACATCTCAAATGCACAGGTGAAAGCTGCTCTCTAAAGCTAAAAACACAGCATCAATGGGACTGGATGGTGTCCCCGGCTGTGTGCTACACGAGCTAAATGAGGAATTAACCCCGCACATAAGGCAGCTGTTTAATCTCAGCCTTACCACAGGATACGTGCCCAAGGAGTGGTGTACGGCAACTGTGGTTCCACTCCACAAAGGCGGCGCCTCTACGGACCCTGGTAATTACCGCCCCATAAGCTTAACAAGTCTAGTCTGCAAAGCTATGGAGAGGATCATAATGGAGCTCATAAACAAAGATATAGGGGACTTGCAGACATTGGACCCGACCCAGTTTGGCTTTGTCAAGGGAAGATCATGCCTTTTGAACTTGGTCGACTTCTTCGAAACAGTCACCAAGGCCATTGATGAGGAAAGGCAGTCCATACAGCCTACCTTGACCTTGCAAAGCTTTGACACAATACCCCACTCGGTATTGTAGAAAACTTACCAGCTTAAATGTAAACCCATATGTCACAAGATGGGTTGCAAACTGGCTTAAGGACAGAACCCACAGGGTTAGAGTTGCTGGCGCTGTGTCAGACTCCAAGCCGGTCACAAGTGGTGTGCCACAGGGCTCGGTCCTTGGCCCCTATTGTTTGGCATCTACTTCTCAGAAGTACAGGCCAGCATGGGAGGACTTTGGCTGACAAAGTTTGCAGACGACTGCAAACTGGGCCATAGTGGAAAGTGCATCGGACACGGATATCCTTCAGAAGGGACTCACGGAAACAGATAGCTGGTGCCAGAGCCATGGCCTGAAGTTAAACGCCAAAAATGTATAGTCATACCCTTTGAGAAAACAAGGTAACCCCAAGTTACCATATAGGTGGCAATCCACTAAGCACAGAAGAGGTTATCAGGGACCTGGGGACCCAGGTTGACAGTGGCCTTTCTTTTGACACTCACATTGCTAAAGTGGTTAGAAAGACCTTCTACATTGCCCACCTGATCATGAAGGGATTCACATCCAGATCTAGTGAGGTCATTGTTCCCTGTACTCTTCACTTATCAGACCAATGATCGAGTACAATGCCCCATTCGGGATGTATCTCACCCGACATCTGCAGCAATTGGAGAGACCCCAAAAGTTCCTCACCAAAAGGATAAAGGGACTCCAAAATCTGTCATATGCTGCCAGATTGAAGAAACTCCAGCTCTATTCAGTCGCATACCGTCTGCTCAGAGGTGACATGTGCCTGACATATAAGGCCATGTCCAACCCGGAATTAATGGACATGCTCCACCTCAAAAAACCCAAATCCACCAAAACCACTAGAGCAAGCGACTTAAACCTTAGCACGGATATAAATAGGACATGCTGGAGGGATAGATTTATCACTCAGAGACTCCCTATGCTGTGGAATAAAATCCCGGTCCATGTGAGGCAGAGCACCTTGCTGACTCTGTTCAAGAGAAATCTAGACCTGTGGATGGGAGATCGTAGGTTTACCCCGGGAATCATCTCTGTGTCACTGCTGGACAGAGGCACAACAAACTAATGGGCACAGTATTTTTTCATATAAGGGGTGGCGTAAGCCACAAAAATTTGGGCTAGGCTTATAAATGCCTTAGAGCAGATAGCCTAGTATAAACCTATGAACCTATGAACTGTCACACAGCAATTTCCATCTCTTATTGTACAGCTTGTTAATGACAGTTATCCACCACCCATGTTTTCTGTACCATGAGGAGCTTGTGTTCCTCCTGTCAGGTACAGCAAAGTCTATGCAGTTGTACTGCTGCTTACATAATGCATGGGTATAGAGCTCTGCATACTTGTCTGTCCCATCTGAGGGGGGAGGTGTATTCACGATATGTAAACCATACCGTAGAAGGTAATACATTGCTTTGTTTAAGTATATTTCTGTATTTTCTGCAAAGGCGGGTTAGGTCTGATAGTTTTAATAAGACTGATCTGTTGTCGGATCTCACCAGGGAGGACCTTACAGTGGTGGGCTGCAGTGGTCACCCATATTGGGAAATACATGAAGCACTATGTTGACTTCCCTTGTGGGGATGTCACCGCACTGGTCCAGGGCATTGTAGTTAAGGACATGGACTAACCTTTTGGCAAGTAAGCGTCAGCATGATTAAGCAACACAGTTGGTGGTTACTTAATACATCCCGAACCATAGTGTACTGATATATCTTGATAGACACACGTACATTCAAATAAATACAACTGGTGTCTGGATTCATGGAGCTGCTCTTGGCTTGATTAGGTCCCCTTCCAGCAGTGAATGGCACCTGCAGTGTCTCTGGGAAAGCATAGTGTTTCACTAAATCTGGATGGGTATCTATCCTTAATGAATATGTATACACCACCTGCATTACCTTGCACACTGTCAGTTTGAGGTCTGAACATGTGGAGGGATGTGTAGTCTGGTAGGACTGTGGTGCTGTCAACAGCCATGAACTAGGTATCTTTGACTGCACAAATGTCTGCATATTCCAAGGTGGGGACACCTTCCACAGAGTGGGATTTAGTGTTGCCATTCCCAGCATGTAGCAGCATAACCGTGATGTTGTATGAAGATAGCATTCTCACTGGAAAGTTTTCCCTACAGAGAGTGCCTATAAGATGCACTGTGAGGTGTTAGCAGCCTTGGCAAGAAAGCAAAATTCCAGGGGTGAGAGATGAAGACCATCTCAGGCAAAGCATTGACATCTGTTGAGCAAGTCATCCCAGGCAGACATGTAGTGGACTCCCCTTACAATGACACCACATGCCAAGGCAATTTTTGACATCCATCATTTTCCCTGTGTATTCAGCCATCATCCTAGGTGAGGGCCAAATGCAGCTGAAAGCTATGGGCATACCCATGAGAGGCACAGAGTGTGTAAGCTTAGTCATGTGTCTGCATACAGTCCAGTGATGTATGTCCCTAGTCATACACACCTGCAAGAAATATGATGTCATCATTATTTCACCTGATATGCTTTAGTTGTGGCAATTTGTGGTATGGTGTATCGTGTCAACCCACAGACAGCTAACTATGACATTTCCCATATGTAGTTTAGTGACATGGACATCAATGTGTCCCAGGATGTACTCACCTATGAATAATAGGTTTGCTTTTGTGTTTTGCTTCAGGTGTTTGGTGAGACAGTGGTGCAGGCACTATTATGTCTGTTGCTTGGGACTGTATCTGGTAAGGAGCTGCACACATGCAGGAGGTGAGCTGTGCATGGTGGAAAAATGCTCATTTCCATATGTACTGACTGCTGTGTGAGACAACATAGAATCAAGGTTTGAAGTAGTCATATCTGTCATACGCTGTGTTTGTGTGGCATAAGAGTAGAGGGGTGGGTACACTTTCCACATGTCATCAGCAGCCACTGATAGTGCCATTAGCAATATAGTCATGCTTGTGTGTACATCACAGCATGCCATTTTTAGGCAGTGTCATAACAGATTGTGAAATGTAACATGCCACCTTTATGTAGGTCCCCTAAGGTAACACAGCACCTGACAGTGTGTCATACAATGCTTTGCCAGTCATGTGGACCTTAGATTGACCATAATCCTGTCATTAGGCATGGTCTCAATACCATACCTACAAATGTGACACTGTGCAAGTCCTACAAAGTTAGGGTCATGCTGCCACACCCTTGGGGTTGACAGCCTGAAACACAGTGTTTATAGGCATGCCTTGCAATGAAGATGTGGATGCCCCTGCATGCATAGAGGACTTGTTCAACTTTGCTGACATTACTTTGGCCTTGCAAGTGTACAATTCCAATCAAGCAACCATACAATAAACTGTTTTTGTGTGGAATGATGTGGGAACACAGACAGGTGTTCCAGGTACATAACTGTACAATATGACATACTTAGGACATCTGGCAGACAGACACACTTTGGCCAGAGGTGGTCGGTCCTCTGCAGTAGGCCTTACATCCATGTCATGCAGATATCCACCATTAATCTGTTGAAGGGCTGAATGCATGACTTGCTGTGAAATTGTCACCTATGATGGATCACCACCACTGTGCTGCTTGTTTCAGCAAGCCTTGACATTTATGTCACTGGACATTGCAAATTATATTGTGTTGCTGCAGCTTTGCTCTTAATCACCATCTGGTCAGTTCCCTAGTGACATACCACCAATCCTGGTACAGAGGGCATAATACATGCAAAAGCCAACCAATTGCTCAGGTCACTAATCAAGACATCTACCAGGAGGAGGGTATGTGACGCCTACAGAGCCTTTCATGATGTGGGACAACCATGTGGATGAACAAACAGGATATGTCCTGCTACTCATCATGAGCATTGTAGCAGCATTTTGCATGTGATGACAGAAAAAGTATAGGAGCATGGTATTCCATGACATAGTGGTTGTGGTGAGACCAGCAGTAGTAGTAGCCAGGAATCAGCAATTCAGGGGACTCCCCTGCTTTCTGCAGTCTTCACAAGGTAATTGTGTCCTTGCAGCACACACCACTTGAGGAGTGTCCAACTGCAGAACACCTGTGTAAAACCTCCCACCTTACCTTCACAGGGTATACGTATTATGCTTCCCTCCATTGTTTGTCTGTGTTCTGTACAGACACCTTGGATGACTCTTTTCTTAGAACATGATGGAAGTAACTACAATACTTAGTTGCACAGAGGACAACTAGCATGCAGTGCCAAGCAGTGTCTCCAGATCTCTCAGTTGTCTGATATGTAAAGCCATGAAAATAGTTAGCATGGATACGATCAGTAACAATATCATACACCTACTGACACCGGACCAAACACAGTTTGTTTTGCCCAAGGGCAGATCATGCCTACCTACCCTAACTGGTGGACCTTAATGAGTGTTATGCTATGCAATGGATGATGGGAATATGACTCACTCCACCTACCATGGAGTGGCAAGGTGTTTGACTATATTAGGCTAGTAGGCCTTGCTGGAAACTGTGTAGGTTATTTACAGAGCTGTATGTCAGCTGGTGGAGAGCCAAGTATTTGATAGTCATAATCTGGGAAGATAGCATTGGGTAGACCTACACTGTAATGATGCCAGTCATCAGTGGACTTCCCTCAGACATCATTATTGGAGTACTCCTTGCAGCCATTCCTTCTTCTGCAGTCACGGCCACTGTCAGTGACCTCTGACTGACTAAATTAGCAGGTGATTGCATATTAGTAGATATCACCGAATCCCACACAGAACCAACAGTCATCCAGGATGGCTTGAGACACACATTCAGTTGCTATCAGAGCCATGTGGCTGAGTAAATGCCAAAGACTGCACAATACAATCCTTTTTGGAAGTCATCCACCCCTGGAAAATATAGTAGTGTCTGCACACCACACACAGTCAAGCCATTACTTATGGACTTATGGACACAAAGAGTAATGTAGTGCAAACCCTCTGATAACATGTCAAAACAACAATGCCAAACAAATAGCAGTGTAGTATTACAACCACTATAAAGGAACATTCCCACGAGACCAGTGTGCCACAGTGAAACAAAACATTCCACCCTTGATGTACTGTTTGTCCTCTGTAGGTGTAACAAATCTGAAGATCAATGGCATGTCATAATTACAGCTCTAAGAAAGGCTTAATGCTGTAATCCCTATTCCCCCTAAGTACATTCACATGTATGCATCATTTTGTAAACAAAAAGATTACATAACTGATAAAGTACAGGACTCCTCTGTTGATATGTGCAGCTATATAAAGTGTTTAGCAATGCGTTTACTATCTGAAGAAAGTCTCACACAGACTGGTTACCACTTTGCGAGGGGCAGTCCCTCTTTGTGCAGTTGTGTCCTGCAAAACAAAATGCAAAAATGGCAAATGTCCTGAGATTTGAATACAAAATTATTTCCTATATTTTATGTAATAGTTGCATAAAACACTTATTCTGCATTGGAAACAGCTAAATATTATAAGAAACAGAATAAGTAACTAAAATGCAACAAGAATAAGCTTTTATTTAGGCAAAAAAGTGAAGTTCTGTCCTTTGTACTGGCTGTGGGTATATTTCAGCCTGCAAAATCCGACATTTCTACTAAAAATTTCCCACTTTGGGCATTTGAAAAGGTGGCAACCCTATCCCCTAGCCAGCTGTTTGCATTTTTAACATGGTTCTCATTACCAGGTGATTGGCTTTTAACCAATCTGTGGTTCTGAAATGCTAATTGCAGCCAACACAGCTGATTTGCAGTATAATCATCCAATGACATGCAACCAACAAGATATATGGCCTTCATATAGAGTAGAAGCCCTTTCTCATGTGTCGTGCAGAACATTCCTGGGGTCAAGATACTATGTCATCGTAGAGGGTATGTCTGTAGCAGCTATTTTTACATACAGTAGTGTGTGCTACAGGCTGCATGTGTTTAAGGTAAGTATGTTAGGCAATGGTATCACTAACAGAGTACTAGGCAACATGTTTATTGTGTCCTTGAGCAACATAGGGGTAAATATACCATTATGTCAACCATTTGGGCAACTGTCAGGCCATGCGTTACATTATGGTAGTCATTTAGAATGTGTGTGCTGGCAGTCCTTGTTACTAGCAGGACCTCCTTATGTGTATGTTAGTTGTGCAGCTGTGCTAATCTATAATATCATTATGAAATGATTGTGTGCTGCACTCTGATATTAGTGGGCCTCATTTACATTACCTAAGTTAAAATCCTCTGTGAATGCATATTGGAAAATGGGCAAACTGTACATTAACAACTTGACTGGAAAACGAACATTCTCTAGCAGGGTATTAATTTACAAGTAATGCCCACTAACAAATTAGTTCGCCGCTTTATGGCAGCATATCAACCTGCCATGGAGATCGGATTGCAAAAAAATAGCGGTTCTGCTGTTTAGCAGGCATTAAATGTAAAAAAAAAAAAGAGAAACTGTGTGTGTGTGTGTGTGTGTGTGTGTGTGTGTGTGTATGTGTGTGTGTGTGTGAGACAAAGAGAGAGAGAGAGAGAGATCGAGAGAGTGAGAGATAAAGTGAGAGTGATCTTGTGTGACTGAATGTGTGTATGAAAGTAGAGGAGACTGTGTGCGTGTGAGAGATTGAGAGTGAGAGTGATCTTGTGTGAGTGAATGTGTTTATGAAAGCAGAGGACACTTTATGTGTGTATATATGTATGTGTGTGAAAGCAGAAGAGACTGTGTATGTATATTTTTTTATATATGTTTGATGTAAAATGCTTCCTCCCAGCACCATTAACTCATTCGACAGCAAGCTTGAAACATTAGGCAGAGGAACTATTTTACATTAAAAAATATATATAAAAAATAATATAGTACTTATAAAAATAAATAAACAAGTAAAACACAACAATTTTACAGAGAGCCCATTCTCTAAGAATAATAATGGCCTCCAGGGTGTGTGTTATTGTAAAATTAATGCTATTCCAGGGGTGTAGAGGCCATCTGCCTGTGGCATTGGGCCTTACAGCACCTCTGTGTGGGCATTATTTGCACACTAACACACACCCTGTCCGGCATTATTGCTTGCTTAATGCATGACCTGACACTTATGCATGTGTTGCTATAGGGATATGCCAAGTGTGTTCCTATCTGCATGTCTGTGACTTTCATCAGTGAAAAGCAGACATTTCATTTGAAATGCATTGTGTGGATAAAGAGTGCATGACTCATTCATTCATTGATGGCTTCACAATAATATAATTTAAATGCTACACGCCACTGGGTATGAACCCAGGACCATGCATGGCAAAACTTACTGTTAACAAAGCATTTAACAGACTGAGCTACTGAGTTGCTGTTACACCATGTGTATTTGTAAAGGTAGAAGTGCACACATGCAGTCTGTGACATACCTCCATTACATCCATTATTATGTGGCTGGCTTTATAGGGATGTATTTCTCTACCAGAGTCCCAGTTGAACATGTATTTTACCATTAATGTTTTAGCAGGTGTACTTGTACATGTTGCTGTTAAAAGTGCCTATTTATCTGCTATTGGAGACCTGAGTTACAGCCATTTGTGTTTGTCTGGCTTTCTAGTAGTGTAGCCCCATACCAGACTCAAAATTACACTCTTAGTTTTTTCATTACTTTTTCAGCAAGTCTAAATGATGCATGATGCAGCATTATGCACAGCTCTGTTTACACATGCTTAATTATGGTAACTTGCAATTGCTATATTTTGCTTAAACCACCTGTTTTAATTAACATTGGCCAGAACATGGGCCACCTTACCCATATACCTTGTTGCTGGAGTGGGAGGAATGGAGAGCATTATGTGAGTGAAAGTGGGCTGCAGACAGCTCTGAACCATACTGTAGGTTGCGCAATACATTTATCAGGCAATTATTTTTGCATTCTTTATTTATTTCAGTTTTACAGTTGACTGCAGCAACATTAGAACAGACATGCAGTAAATACAGCCCTACTGCACTTACTTCAACACATTAGTTATTAAACCACAATCCTGGTTTACAACTTATTGATTATTGTTATTGATATTGTTTATTGCACTACAGTTATCAGAAAATATCCGTGCTTACCATACTCACAGCATATCCTGACCAGGCGCCCAGCATGAGACTGGACGTTGTGAGTCCGTTCAGCTGAAGCTGTTGGAAGAGAAGCACAACATTATGCATACCGGTTTTGCACAAATTTGTGGTGACAAATATACTTATATGTCTGTAGGGAATGCCCAGCCCTAGCCTCTTGGACCCAGGTGTACAAAGTTCCCCTCTTCCTTCACTTCAGGTTGTCATAGTGGTGACACCACTGCTCACCAGTGCGGGGGATACCAGTAGCACTAGTAAGATCTCTGGTAAAACCTTACATTCTGAGCCCTGGTAATTGCCTGAAACAGCTGGAGTTGGTATTTTCAGACCAGGAGACCAAGAAAAACATCTGTACCCCCACCTCTGTGTCTCAAAGCATGCTCCCTCACCAACACCACCAGGCATATTGACAGGTTAATAAGATTCCAATGAATGCTGTAGAATTCCCACCTATTGCCCTTTTTATAGGCTGTTTTCTCACCCTTACACATCATACTGCAACATTCAAAAAAGCACCACACTGCTTAGTATTATTTAAACCCGCTTAGCAGAGCTGAGCATCATGTAAACTCACACAGCTATGTTTTAACGAAGCTTAGCAATGCACAAACTGGAGTAGGCATTAACCATGTTTAAGCAGTGGGTAGAACCGCGCAGCTTTTTCAAATGTAACTTTAGGTCACCTCACACATTTCCACAGCAATAAATGTAAAAAGCTATCAATGTTGGGAACTCAAACTTGAGACCTACAACACTCTAGGTCATGCCTCTCTTATTCAGCTATGTGGATATTTAGAAAATCAGTATACCTTCACATATACTACTAAGCTACCTGTTAGCACTGCTAAGCACCTCGCAGCACAAACGGCCATTCATAATATAAAATAAAAACATGGTAGACAAAAGCACATAATTAATTACATCCAGTTTCTACTTATACATGTCTGGCAGGTGTCAGCTGTGTATGTGTAAGCACAGATTGGCATTGCTGTGCTCCGCTCTACACCACGCAAATGGGCATTAAAAAAAATATACAAAACTAAAACAAAACATATTCAAATTCATGCATATTTCTACACTAGCAGGGTACATTACAGGGATTCTTCTCCTGTGCATAACATCTGTCCAGGAATTCCCTGGACAATCCACAACCATGGGACACTACACTACTGCCTACACAGATTCAATATCCATGTTACTGTGATCTCCCTCGGCAGCGCAGCATGATTAATATGCATGGTGTGCTGCCAAGTGGGAACCATGGCCATGTACACTGGTACATTCCATGTAGACTCTACCAGGAGCCTACACAGATTTTATTGAATCCTGTGGAGTGATTTAAAAGAGAAAAAATTGCAACTATAGCATTTTCACTGGCAATTAAGCCTTTTGTCCCTTTAGTAAAACTGTATCATATTTTGAAATATATTTAGCATCTTTCTCTTATAATTTAATTTTATAATGCTCTTAACTTTATCTAGAAATATTATTATACATCTGAGAAATGAAACAAAAGAATAAAGCTTGACAAATCTCACTGGTAAACCTACTGCATTGCTCAAATCCTTGTCATAACAATTCCCATATACTGACTTTGATCTGATGAGTTTTTTTCTGTATAGAACAATGGACATTTACGGGTGATACCCATGTCTGACTGGCATGTAAAAGCAGATGTAGTCTCAAATCTTAATCTGTTATTGGCACGACATATGTTCTTTGGGGCAAACATATTCCATATCTCCACAAGCCTTTTAATCACATTGACTAATATTGCCAAAAAGGGGTATGAGTATTGGTCAGTGCTTAGGGGGTTGTGGGACTGGCTTTCTCTGACCTACATCAAGGACCTATGCTAAAAGTGGGAGGAATCTATATGCCCCTATTGTGTGTCCACCATAAAGCCCATAAACTCTGGATCAAGAATCTACTGGCCTTTTGGTGTCCAATTGCCCAGCCTAGCTTACCTGGGATAGTTCATTTGAGCAAAAGCTGGGTGTAAAACCACTCAACCTGCCAAAAACTGAAGTAAGGATTTGTACACTGAACACATATTCTGTGAAGGGATGCTGCTTGTAACTGGATGACAATGATTGTAAGGAGAAGGTGATTTATTCTGTGTATCCATGAAACAAGGAGGAAAGACAGTGCAGCAATATTACTTGTTTTGGGATCCAGAGTCTACTACTGTGGGGGATGAACTATAAATGGTGTGGGAATTGTGATGGAGAGAGTCTTCTTCAGAAAGGGAGGGATGTCATCAGAATCAGGGTCAGAGTCATGGCACTCGGACATCAGTGTAAAGATAGAACAGTATTCATTATCTTAGCTTATACCCCACAGCAGGGCATGTAAATGTGCAAAAGAAACATTTCAAAAGAGAAAACGGCAGAAGCAAGAAAATAACCTGGGACAGGAATGTGTTATAAAGAAAGCCGAGCAGGAAGGAGCATATACATATTTAGGGATAGATGAATGGTCAGCAATGAACCATGAATAATGAGATTAAGGCCCAGTAAGAAATACTTCATACCACTAAAATTAATATTGAAAACTGCCTTGACATCTAAGAAAAAAGTTCAAGCAATAAATCTATTTGCTCTTCTTGTTCTAATGTACAACGTTGGGGTGATTGATTGGCCCCAGGAAGTATTGAATCAGCTGGACATGAAAATAAGAAAAATGTTTTTTTTTTTCTTCTCAAATGATATATGAAAATCAGTGTATACCCAGATTATATCTTCCTCTCCTGAAGGAGGAATGTCCCTCCTTGAAATAGATTGTATACATTTGCAGTCCTGGGACACCATACATATTTGCTGACCTCATCAGATCCAGTCACAGTGAAATTTTAAAACATGAGGAGAAGAAGTCCAAAATGACATATTTGCTTAGTTTAGTAAGAGCATTTTGGAATAAAGTGAGAATGGAAATCAAACAAGAAGACAAAAATTAGACAGCACCTGAATGTGCCAACGAATATAAGGAAAAGGATTAGATAAGAAGGAAAAAAATTGTAAAATCCACACATATAGTGGCAAGTACAGAGATCTTCTGCAACAACTTCATGATGACCAGGATTTAATGCAGGAATTGTTAAGGAGAGGTGAATTGAATCCTAGAGATGAAAGGCTAATAATGGCAGCCCACAACAGTGGACTATGTAGATGTTGATTCACAAAGTCCATTGAAAATGGACTACGGGCACTCATAAAATCGTCTGAGGCCAGCTTTGAGAGAAAAATTGCACAGGACACTAAGGATAATCACAAGGCTTTCTTTAGTTATGTTAGGAACCTGGGTGGGAATTCCCAGATATGCTCAGAATTAGTCCAAAATGACAAAAAATACACCGAACCCACAGACATTGCCAACATCCTAGCTGACAGGTTCAGCGCAAACCCCCCCCCCTCCCCACCAAAAGGGATAATATCTATCCCAGCAGAGTGCTGCCCCCCTGACATCTCAGATGTTCAGGTAAGAGCTGCCCTCTCCAAAGCAAGAAACACAGCATCAATGGGACCAGACGGTGTCCCGGCTGCGTCCTACATGAACTCCAAGAAGAGCTAAACCCAAACCCAAAACTACTGTTCAATCTCAGCCTTACTACAGGATATGTACCCAAAGAGTGGTGTACAGCAACAGTGGTCCCTCTCCACAAAGGTGGTGCCTCAACGGATCCTGGAAACTATCGCCCCATAAGTCTCACTAGCTTGGTCTGCAAAGCTATGGAAAGGATCATCATGGACCTTATAAATAAAGATATTGGGGACCTACAGACACTGGATCCTACCCAATTCGGCTTTGTTAAGGGAAGATCCTGCCTCTTAAACCTGGTTGATTTCTTTGAAACAGTCACCAAGGTCATTGACAAGGGGAAGGTGGTCCACACAGCCTACCTGGACCTCGCAAAAGCCTTCGATACAATACCCCATTCGGGCATTATAGATAAGCTCACCAGCTTAAATATAAACCCCTATGTCACTAGATGGGTTGCAAACTGGCTCAAGGACAGAACCCACATGGTTAGAATAGCTGGAGCCATGTCAGACTCCAAACCAGTTACAAGTGGCGTTCCACAAGGCTCAGTCTTGGGACCTCTCTTGTTCGGTATATATTTCTCGGAGGTACAGGTCAACATGGAAGGACTGTGGCTGACCAAGTTCACAGATGACTGCAAACTGGGCGCCATAATAGACTCTCCAGCCGACACAAGCATCCTCTAAAAGGGCCTCATAGAAACAGACAACTGGTGCCAGAGCCATGGCCTCAAGCTAAACACCAAAAAGTGTATAGTCATCCCCTTTGCCAAAAACAAAGTGCCCACAAATTACCACATAGGTGGTAATCCATTAAGTACAGAAGAAGTAATTAGGGACCTGGGGACCCAAGTTGATAGCAATCTCTCATTTGACAACCACGTAGCCAAAGTGGTTAGAAAAACATTTTATATAGCCCACCTAATCATGAAGGGATTCACATCTAGATCAGGGGAGGTCATCGTGCCTCTTTACTCATCCCTCATCAGGCCCATAATTGAGTACAATGCCCCTTTTGGGATGTACCTTACCAGACACCTGCAGCAACAGGAAAGACCCCAAAAGTACCTCACCAAGAGGATCAAGGGGCTCAAACAGATGCCATATGCTGCCCGGTTAAAGAAACTCCAGCTCTACTCAGTGGCATACCGCCTGCTCAGAGGCGATCTGTGCCTGACGTATAAAGCCATGTCCAACCAGGAATTAATGGACATGCTGCACCTCAGAATATCCAAATCCCATCGAGCTACGCGCTCGAGTGACTTAAACCTCAGCACTGAAATAAATAGGACATGCTGGAGGGACAGATTCATAACCCAGAGGCTCCCTTCACTCTGGAATAAAATCTCTGTCCAGGTTAGGCAGAGTCCCTCATTGACTCTCTTCAAGAGGAATCTTGATGAGTGGATGGGAGATTGTAGGTTTACCCCGGGTATCACTTCTGTGTCACTGTTAGACAGAGGCACAGTATACTAACCTTGAAAAAGGGCATAGCAAAATTAATTTAAAATGTGTGGCGAAAGCCATACCCACTCTGGCTAGGCTTATAAATGCCCTAGGGCAGATAGCCTAGTATGAACCTATGAACCTATGAACCTATGAAAATGTTGGAGAAACAGACAAATGCATGTTCTGTAAAACAGTGTTGGAAAGCACATCTTGTTGTTGGGTGTGATACATTCATGCCACAGGACCTGTATACTGAAAGGAACAATAATGTGGCAAGAGTGCTACACTAGGAATTGTGTAAATGCTGCAATATAGAGATAGCTGAGAAGCATTGGAAATGTTCCACAAAACAGTATACAGAATGATGAAGTTTATATAAGATGGGATCACCTATTACTGACAGTTTAAAAAATAGGTGTGAGGAAACTGTATATTATAGTCCAAGAAAAAAGGCAAAAGTAACATTGATCATTGAAATTGCTACACCCAGTGCTTACAGTGTATTATGTACAAAGAGACACAAAGTCATAAAATAACAGGATTTGCAGGCAGAAATGAGAGCAATATGTAAGAAAGATACCCAGACAGTTCCAATACTAGTAGAAACAACAGGTCTAACAGATAAGAATTTATAATCACAGTTCTGTATGAATTACAGAGGAGGAAATTCTGGGCACATCGCAGGTGCTGAGAAGGGCAGTATTAGCTAACATAAAAAACTGAAGCAATACTAATTTCATGAATTTTATTCATGTCTTGATTTAGGAATGGGGTTCATTCATATCATGGTGTTAGAAGCCCAAAACATTTGAGAAATTAAACCTCCAAGGATGTGATGGCAAGGAAAATAGGTCATTCAGGCAACAGTTGCAGGACCTCCTAGATAAAGTGGGTCGGGTCTATATTAGAACATCGAAGTTTCAAAACTTCGAATGTTCTAATATCGACCTGTATTCAGCGAACACTGAAAATATCGAAGCTACAGAAAACCAAATTTTTTCCTAGGGAAAGAATTTGGTTGCCCGTTTCTGTTGCTTTGGTATTTTCAGCGGTGTGATGGAAAGTTATAGGTTGGGTTCAGGTAAGTGTGCGATTGAGCGCGGGTCAGGTTAGTTAAGGTTAGGGTGCAGATTAGCTATGTGTGCGTTTGGATGTGAGGTTTAGAACAGGTTAGGTGAGTTAGGGTTAGGGTGTGGGTCAGGTAAGTGTGTGATTGCGTGGATGTGAGGGTTAAGGTGGGGTAGCTGAGTTAGGGTTAGGGCGAGGGGGAGGTGAGTGTACGATAGTGATGGACCTTAGGGTTAGGGTTTGGGTTAAGGTAAGTGGATAGTTAGTGGTGTATGTATAGTTTAGTGTAGGGTTAGGTGTAAGATTTTAGGTGTATGTGTGTGGATTGCTGTTTGTTTGGTGTGCCTGTGTTGTGTGTATGTGTTTTGGAACAGCAAATTTTTTCCCTAGGAAAAAATTCGCTGTTCTGTATGTTCGATATTTTCAACTTTTGTTGAATAGGGTTCGATATTAGAGCATTCTAAGTTTTGAAACTTCGATGTTCTAATATAGACCCAGTGGGTCAAAAATGAGTTGACACTAATAGGGGATATGAATGCTCATATTGTAACAGGAAAAAAACAGAATATGAAGACTACTTCACAACATATGGGTGGGGTAACAGGAATATAGAAAGACAGGCCATTTAAGACATCTTTGTGGTAACTGACATAATGATTGCAAACACATGGTTTACCAAGAACAACAATTACAAGATTGCATATAAGAGTGGCCAAATAGATTTTCTGCTAGTAAGGAAAATTCTCTGAGGTAAAATCAGAGATTGCAAAGTCATCCTCAGTGAGATGGTCACCCCCCCCCCCAAGCATAAACCTGTGGTGGCCACAATCATCTGCAATCAATGGTCATAGAAAGTTCTAAGGCCAACAGATAATAGGATGATGACCTGGAAGTTGACTGAAACAAAATCATTGGAGTTCAACAAAATACTCAGAGCACTTGCATCTCAGGAGGATGAGAAAATAAGCTGAGCTGCGGAAGAATGGTAGTAGGTCAAAAGTGTGTGTGTGTGTGTGTGTGTGTGTGTGTGTGTGTGTGTGTGTGTGTGTGTGTGTGTGTGTGTGTGTGTGTGTATGTGTCTGTGTGTGTGTGTGAAGATGATAGAACAGATATGTCTGAGTGAGGTATGGAAATAAGGTGCATATGGAAAGTTGTTGGTGGAATGCAGAAGTCCAGAAAGTTATCAAAAAGGAAGGAGTGCAGGAAGAAGTTAGAAATAGAAAAGACGGATCAGAAGAATAAGGAATACAGACCCGCTTACAAAGAGGTTAAGAGAGTTGTTTCAATAGCAAAGAACAAGGTGTCAGAGAAACTGTGGAAAGTGACTCAAAAGAGAAGGATAAAGAAGGTAGTTATCAAACACCATTCATAAGGGATGCCAGCAACAATTTGCTCACCAATACACTGGAAATGCAAGGCAGATGAGAGGTGTACTTCAAGGAGCTTTTGAGTGAAATAAAAACACAGAAGATATACTGCAGCACACACGGCTAACTATGAATGTGGAAGAAAGATCCACCCTACAATAAGTATGAAGAGCACTAAGGAAAATGAAGTCAAGGAACGTGGTAGGCTTTGCCGACATCAGAACAGATGCCATCAAAATGTTGGGTGTACTTGGGGAGAAATTACTCCTAAAGGTGCTCATTGAGGTATGGAGAGAATGGCATATTCTGGATGACTGGAGAATAAGCATTCTTATGACAGTGTACAAGAACAAAGGGGGCATTCACAACTGTGGGCAGTACAGAAGTATCAGACTCCTGTCACACTGTATGAAAAAGCTGAAGACAGTGATTGATAAATGAATATGCAGAGTAGTAGAAAGAAAGAAAGATGGGACATAAGCAGTTTTGATTGAGGTCAGGAAGCAGTTCAATCAACCTAATATTTGCAGTGAGGCACACAGTGGAGAAGATACTAGAGATGAGGAAAGAGTCCAACTGACAGTTATAGATTTGGAAAAAGCATTTGACCATGTCCCAATAAAGCTGATTTAAGCAGTTCTGCAATTGTTCAAAGTCCTGAAAACTGATAAGTTAGCACAGGTTATGTACAAGGACCCAAATACACAAGTAAGAACAGTGTTCTTCCTCAAAGAGGGGTTCATACTTGGAGTGGGTATGCAATAGAGTTCAGGTTTCTGCCCAATTCTGTTCATACCGGTGCTGGATTACATTAGCAAACAAGATGGAGGGGACAGATCAAATCTTTATGTAGATGATATGACACAACAAGTGATCTCTGAACAGAAACTTCATCAAATTATAGGAACCTGCAATGCAAAATGGAAGACACATGAGATGACATTGAGTAGAGACAAAACAGTTGTAGTGGCAGCAAGTGAGGGAAATCAGAAGGAGCTGAAAATTGAGATAGAAGGGAAATAGTGGAACAGGTTAGCAACTTTGTGTAACTGCGAGGTGAGGTTGAGGAGATGGGAATTAGGAAAGAGGAAGACAAATCTAAAATCAGAGGCACTGCAGCCAACTTACAGAAAGTGTTAGGGGTAGTGTGTGACAGAAGAATGCCAAAGAAGCTGAAACGTTTGGCGTATAAAACAGTGCTGTGACCAGTACTTCTGCATGGCACATAAACCTGGGCAATGAAGGCAGAGTAGCTCAGGAAGGTTGAGGCGATGCACATGATGTGTTTAAGATGGGAAATAAAATGCAGGTTGTGGGACAGATGAAGAATTGAAGATATCAGAGCAGAGGCCAGAGTAGCCTCAATCACAGAGAAGGTCAAGGAGAATAGATTGTGTGGTTCAGTCACATGTGAAAGAAGGCAGAAGATACAGAAGATACTTTGAAAAAGAAGATTTAGAAGATACAGGAAGAAGTCAAGAGAGTATGAAAACATCTAGCCAAGAGATGTATGGATTGCATGAGAGATGGCCTGTAGCTGTTTGACATGACTGTTAAAGAAGTTAGGAGAGTGGCTGTCAATTGAGAAAAGTAACAACAGATGATGTGATACCCTGGTCCAATGAAGAAAAGGGATAAAGGG
Source organism: Protopterus annectens (assembly GCF_019279795.1). Classification (NCBI taxonomy): domain Eukaryota; kingdom Metazoa; phylum Chordata; order Ceratodontiformes; family Protopteridae; genus Protopterus; species Protopterus annectens. The sequence goes on along the minus strand of NC_056746.1, from coordinate 1,456,002,153 downwards.
AGCTAATGATGATGAAGGTTTACACAGGCTTTTTCTTTATATTTTTGATCAGTACCTTTAGCTACCAAATCACTATTCAAAGCTGACCACTGTGCTGTAACGCTTATTTTCGGGGTAAGACCTGAGTTGCATCGAAGCTCTGTCTTGAAAACCTACTCCAAGGCAAATCTACTCCAACTAACTGAAAACTTGATGAAATTCAAACATTCTCCTCTACTCAATGACCCCATGTCACAAACTGTCCTATTCATGGACAAATTGTATGCCCACCTCCAAGCTTCCATTGAGGTCTCTGTTCCCATAAGGCACAAATACAGTGCCAAGTTCAAGAACAAACTCATCTAGTAGAATCACAGTATTAGGAACACTCTACATGCTACAAGAAGCACGTGACAGAATTTAAAGGCTATGGTTTTCCTTTTGGCCTTTTTTGTTTATTTGGTTTTCCTTTTGGAACATTTGACTTACTCTTTGATTTGTTTGTGCGGAATTACAATATTAACAAACTATGCAATAAGAGAACGGAATTCATAGCTTATGAAAGGAAACTTAACAACCTATTAACAAGAGAAGAACTCAAAAAATCAACAAAAAACTTAGAAACAAGGTTAAATCATCAAAGAGCCAATATCAATTCAAAATTGCCAGTTGCATTAAGGGTAACCACAAAACCTTCTTCAGCTATGTCTGGAACCTTGGAAATAATATTCAACAGTGCTCTGAATGAATAGAAAATAACAGTACGTGCATTTTTCCCTGAGGACTTTCCCAACATAATAGCCAACATATTTAGCTCAAACTTTACACCTCTCTCTCCCACAAATTTTCCACACCACATTAGCATGCCAACACCACCAGTCCTGATAATTCTGAGCAAGTTATAGCTGCTCTCAGCAAGGCTAGGGACACTAGGTCTGTGGATCCTGATAATGTCCCAGGCTGTGTTCTTGTCACTGCCAAACACTGTTGAGCAGGCCCTGTATTAACTATATTCAGTCTCAGTCTCACCACTGGATTTGTGATAGAGGCATGATGAGCTGCTACAGTCATCCCACTCCACAAAGCAGGGCCCACTACCGACTCAGGTAATCTGTTAGGAAATGGAGAGTATCATTACTGAACTTATTAACAAGGACATAGACAAGGTTCAAACTTTGGACCCAAATTGATTTGGGTTGTTAAAGTCATATCCTGCCTATTAACTTTGCGGACATTTTTTGAACAAGTCACAGAAGCATTAGACTCAGGTAAAATGGTACACACTGCATATCTGGTCTTGGCCTAGGCCTTTGATACCATTCTGCATTCTGACATCATTGATAAACTAATCAAACTAAATGTCAACGTCTATCTTACCCACTCGATAGAGAACTGACTTAGTGACAGAACCCAGAACCCAGTCCATTAGTGTTTGAGACACATTCTCATCTAAAAGAGTACTTATCAGTGGTGCTACTCAGGGTTCAGTCCTGGTACCGCTCCTTTTTGGTATGTACTTCTCTGACTGTAAGGTTCATAACAAGGGCCTGCCACTAAAAAAGTTTGCTAATGGTTGCAAATTCAGAGATGTTATAAATACACATGCTAACAAGTGGTGCTTGAACGATGGCCTCAAATTAAATGTTAAAAAGTACAGCATTGTATCCTTTGACAAACTGGTGCAACCCCATTCCTATAGCATAAATGTCACCCACTTTCTTAAAACCGATACATTTATTAGGGACATGGGCACTTTCATTGACAATGAACTATCCTTTGATCACCAAGTGACCACTATTTTTGGAAGTCCTTCTGTTTAGCCATTCTAAACACCAGAAGAATATATTCTAGATACAAGGAAGTCAGCATCCCTCTCTACTCCGCTCTTATCAGAACAATAATAGACTATAATTCCCCTTTGGTATGTACTTAATGAGACACAAGATCCAAACTGAGATGCCAAAGAGTTTCTTTACTAAAACAGTCAAAGACATGTTGTCCTTGAGTTACCCTGACTGTCTTAAGGTACTATCTCTCTTTCCTCTGTATTCTATTAACTTTTGAGAGGGAACCTCTGCATTGCCTACAAAGTTCCAGTCCTATGCAACCTCCTGCATGTTCACATAACAAATACCACTCTAAATTCCAGTTCAAGCATCTAAACTTCTACTGAAACATAAAACAGGACCTGCTGTTATGATAGATAGAATGCTTCTTTTATAGAATAGACTCCTCCTCTTTGTAAAGCACAGTAGCTTCCTGAACCTTGTAAAGCATAAAATTGATAACTGGATAGGGGATTGGAAGTAACCAGCCCCTGTAGGGCCAGCTCATTTGGAAGGGGGTTGAAACTAGGTACAAAATACTTCACTCCACTGGGGGTCTGGTATTAATTCATGTCATGGTACATACACTGTGGGATCGTGTGGCTATGCTACAAATGGTCCAATGATCAACAATCTACTATTAATCTATGAATTTTAGGAAACTTTCAAAATTGCAAAAATTGAAGAGTGAAAAAAGAGCTTGCAGTAGAACAGAATGATAACTGGATCAATACTGCAATTTTTTACCAGTGAACAGTTTAGGAATATGTACATAAACCTGCTAGATAATAGGAATACATATAAAATACCAGAAATTGTGTTGTTTCAGCCAATATCAGAATTCCACCCAGAAACATGAACATTTATTAACTACTAGCTAGTACTAACTAGAAAACATGAGGAGCTTATATCTGAGGCAGATGTTTTTCCTCTCCATTTATAAAGAGCAGTCCATACTAATAAGCATTATCAGTATAGTGATTATTTCATATTTCCCTCTGTCACTATAGTACATGGAGCTAGCTGTTATTATAAAGTTTTTTTTATGTTGGGAAAACTAAGAAGATTTTTGGATTTTGCATTGTAGATGGTGCAGTGGTGCAGCACTTAGTGTTGTCACCTGACAGCAAGAGGTTCTCCAGTTCATTTCTCAACTGGGGTGCCTTCTATGTGGAGTCTCCATGTCCTCCCTGCATTCAAGTGGGCTTTCTCTGGGTGCTCTGGTTTCCTCCCACATTCCAAAGACATGCACCTGGAGTGTTTCTCCCTGGGCCTCTGCTGAAAATAGGCTCTGTCCTAGTCAGACTTTCCTGGTAAAATAAATAAATATCACAGGATCGTAAAAATAGTTATGTTAAATGTTTTTTGTTTTTGGCTCAGCACATGACTGAAAGAGATACTATACAAAGAATGCAGTATGTGTGTTGTGGAAATGTTGAATGTTTTTTTTAAACTAAAAGACAGTGGAACAATGCAGACTTCATGCATATAGATATTTCCTTATTTAAATGTTCTTTAGCTTCAGTTGTCTCATTGCACCATTTTAATTTAAGTGTACCTGCTACTTTCCCCTCAGGCTAGGACCACCACCAGTGGGGAGTTTGGATGGTGATGTGGAGAGAAACAGCTGGTAGCATTGCATACACTGGTCCTGCATGCCAGGGTACTTTTTTTGGTGTGCCCTAACTAGGCAGAGGTAATGACATCATGCACATCACCACACATAATGTCAGTTATCTTAGGCCCTACTCAAACTGCAAAGATACCCTCAGAGTAAGGCACCATCTCAATCACTGGGATGTGTCCTTATCATAAGCACAAACCTCTCATTGGGTATGTTGACAAAACTGTTCCTTCCTACCCCACCCTCCTCAGCTCCTCAAGTGTCAGAATCATTAGTCGAACTTTGGTCAGCTGGGTTGTAGTCAGAACTCCAACCCTTTATGCTCCAGAACCAGGGAGAATACAGCAAAACAAATACTCAAGGCAAAATACTGTTGTATTTACCCTAGATTGAAATTAAGATGGTGGCAACTTATGGCTTAATTGTGCTTAAACAGATAATTAATTGACAATCCTTATGATTCAGAAAGAGTTCCATGGGTAGTAAGCCCTACCATGATATTGCAGTGCCCCATTATCATCAATGAGAGAAACCGTTCTGCAGTTAGGTTTGGCAAAATTGTAGTGGGGATGTGTGAGTATATGTATGCTGGGATCTTGATGCACTAGGATGGCTGTGCACACATGTATGTGTATACTTGCATGGGTAAATGTGTCCATGTGTCCATGTGTCCGTTCAAGTTTAATGTGTGTGGACAAATCTGTCAGTGTGGCGGCATGTATGAATGTCTGCATGTGTGTAGAAGAGTGAATGAGGGTGTGCTTGTGCCAACACAGTTCATGGAATGCCAGTAGTAATTACTGTCAAAAATTGCTTTTTAACATTGACAGTAATTTTGAGCAATTCAGAAATATGTAACTTAGCCAATAGTGAGGTCTTCGTAGTGGCACCTAAACATGTCGCTGAATCGCTTTTTCCCTGATCACCTACACTAGTCAGTTTATACAGCTGCCACCCTCAGTTCATCAACTGTATTTAAGCAGAGCTTTAAAATATTTATTTGCTCACAAACTGATGACAGGCCTACCCAAATCTTCTTTGTGATCATTAGATATTGTGTTACTTGCATATTTTTATGCAGACATGTGCCAAGCATTTAAGTTATAACTTTAAACATTCCACAGTCCAGGAAAATAGCTGTCATTGAAAACAAAAAAATATGTATATTTACTTCATTCAGCAATTAACTTTAATACAGTCAGTTCATCCCTGGAACTGAAATCAATAATTAACTTCTATTCCTTTAAAAATCAAGATGCTTCACACATTTTGCTGTGCACTTCAGGCAGTATTTTGTGAAACTTGAAGGGCCTTATATAATTCTCCATTTTGTCCCCAGGAAAACTCTGTTAAAAATATGCCACGTGTTTCATCCATGGTATTCTAGTTCTTTGATATCCATGTGTTAACTACACTTGCTACAATTTATATGCTTGTTAATGCTTCTTTTCCACCTCTAGTAATTTGCGAGTTGTTGTATTAAAGTGTTTTAATACAGTACTGGAAACCACATTAAAACAACAAGGATATATTTCAGTAACTTTGGCATAGCATCAACATTTAGACAGAACAAAAAGACAGTGGTATGGATTCTTTTACAGCTGCACAAAGTGTAGCTATCATGTTGATCGTGCATGGTGCTTCCAACATGTTAATGTGCTATTTGGTATTCATTAAATGGCACTACATGATGTGTAGAGCTACCAAACCCAGATAAACAGCAAAATATGCTAATGGCAGCTTAAGTAGCCAAACTACAGGCTAATTAACCAATCCAATAAGGCAGAGCTATTCAAGAAGCTATAACGCAATAGGGTCTAGGACTATTCACTGAAAGCACATTTCAGTAAAACACATTTGACTGTGCACAATTCACTGAAAGCTCAATTCACTGAAAACACAATTCACTGAAACACATTTCATTGAAAGTTATATATGGCCTTTTCCCCACTGTAGTGTGACCCTGGAGTTAGAATATATAGTAAGGGGGTGTGTGGGGGCACCACCCCCACACTGGGGGATGTGGGAGTCTAGCCCCCACCTATTTTAAATATTTTGAACTATACACATGGATACTTGTAATTTCAATAAATTACTCTTTTCTATACTTAATATATATCCAAACTATGTGGGGGGGCTATACACCCCACACCCCCCAATGCGGGGGGAGTGGTGCCCCCACCCCCCCTATTATATATTCTAACTCCAGGGTCCCACTACAGTGGGGAAAAGGCCATATATAACTTTCAGTGAAATGTGTTTCAGTGAATTGTGTTTTCAGTGAATTGTGCTTTCAGTGATTTGTGCACAGTCATTTTACTTTCAGTGAAATGTGCTTTCAGTGAATAGTCCTATACCCAAAGCAATCATGTGCCCTCAGTGTAGTCTTTTGCCCTGTATACCAAAATGTTTTGGAATACAGCACAATTACACTTAGAAAAGAAACATGTTAGGGGTTGCTGCTGTTATTATTATGCTGCATGTGCAACAGGTTGTAAATAAGGGTGCTGCTGCCAGACCTCAGGCTAGAAGAAGGAAATGTGTTTATACCCTGTTTGACTTATCATGGACTGCATTTGTATACCCAAACCAGGTAGACATTGAAATAGTATAGTAAATATACAATCTATTCCACCTTCATCTATGGCCAAAGGTAACAGTGGAACCTGTTTGGAAAAAAAAAAACACCTAGCTATTTAGTTCCATACGTAAGTATTTATATGTCCCTAAGATGAGACATCTCTCCTGTGAACAGCAATGTCAGTAATACTGTGTTTGCAATATTCACCCATGGACTTCGCGTAATAATGTGCATCAAGCATTTTACTTTCCTACATGCACACACACACACACACACACACACACACACACACACACACACATCTATCTATCTATATATATATATATATATATATATATATATATATATATATATATATATATATATATATATATATATATGTAGCTGTAACTAGATTAAACATATGCAAAGGCTAGTGCACTATCATCCCTCAATGTCACAGTGTGGTGGTGGGGAAAAACACATGAGGGTAAGCCTAATAATAAACAAGTGAGTTTGAGTCATTGAACGGTATAGCCTATTTGGACGTTCTGCAGTATACCTGCTAATGTTGTCCTCCATGTGAAAACCAATGTCAATGTACAAAATAAATAAAAAAATAAAGTGCCATATTAATACACAGAAGTAAATACAGCCCCCCCCAAAAAAAAGAAAGGAGACAAAAAGAAAGTATACAGATCAGTAAGGATGACAAGAGCTGTGTAACTGAGTAGTACATTACAGCATTAGCCAAAGCAATGTTCACTTTTCCAGTACAAGTGGGTAAACGTGTTCTTGGACATCCACTTGTGTTTAGGGCGGTCAGTGATATATTACAGGCTTAACATATTTGTGGACAACAGATATTAAACCCCTGACATTGATAGAAAGTGATACAACACTCTTCAGTAATAGCTTGTCAGATGGGCATAGAAAATGTCCCATAATGTTATGTGACATTTTTTCAGAAAGTTTTGTAATGTAACAAATGAAAGATCTACATGCTTGTCCCACGAGCAAGGGACAAATAATGTATATATTAAGTTGTGGGTTTATTGTGAAATACGATCCATCACTAAGTCTGAAATACATTTTGTAAAAAACAGCAAATTACCTTTGCATTAAGTTAGTTATAACACTAGAAACATGTTTTCAAGGAATTAAAAGCATGTACCTCTCTGATAAACACTCACTTCTATCATGATACACACTCATACAAAATTACCTAGATATAGTGCAGATTCAATCCTGTGAACAGTGTGAATATGCAAATAAGGCATGAACTCATTAGCATTCATGAAGTCCAAAATCTGCACTAAGTACAGGGAATGTAAACATGGTGTAAGGATCTAAACAATTGCAAGCACATGCCCTACCTCTACAAGGAAGAACAATGAAAAGTGTTACCTGCTAAGTGTTTGCAAGTGTAAATAATTACTCTGACTGCAGTATCAATCAGGGTGTGTCAGGGAGAAGGTTATGACAAGAAATGTTATGACTACCATTCATTGACTAAGGAGAGGAACATTCCTAACATTGATATGAATTGTTTACGAAAACAGTTTCTCCCTCTGAGTACAAGGAAGCAGGACAGTTTGACCCCAGACAATTTGCTCCAGATGATTTGACCCCAATGCATTTGTATACACTTTCATGTTTAAATGTACATTTATTGTTTATGGGAATACTTAGTGCACAGTCTGACCCTGGACGATTTGATCCCAAATAAATTTTAATAATTACTTTTTCTGTATTAATTAATTAATTAATTAATTAATTAATTAATTAAGTAAACAATAATTAAACTGATAGTCTGTGATTTTAAAATATATTTTATTTTTTATAATGTTAATGTTACTTTGTCCAGTAGGTAGCAGTAGATACATTGTCTATTTTGTTGGTATGTCTTTATTGCATGGGATTTTTTTTTACTTGTCCTTATACTTCTTTTGGATTTAATTATTTAAGTATTTTTTATCTGAAGATTATTCCTGTCACATCTTGTTATATGGTACGTTTATTTGATATTTGAATATGTTATATTCTGTTTTGATCTTTGCATGGGAATCACAACTTTTGCTTATGTTTTCAAAGTTACTATGTGTAAAAGTAATTATAATATAAATTGGCTTAGAGGCTCCTGTCTGCTTTTCAATATTTTGCTTTTAATAGATGTTTTAATGTGACTATTTTTGTGGTTTACTTGACTGGCTAATTCTCCTTTGCATTGGTGTTTTCATAAAATGATTACAGGGAAATTTTGTTTCTAGTTTAATGTGATGTGTGCTTTTGTAGGTAGTTCGTGCTTTTCTTTTAATGGATACTGATGCATGTTTTATTTTTCTTTTTGATCTAATATTTAATTCAATGTCTCTGTAATACTTACTTATATACATTTATACTCTCTCTCTCTCTATATATATGTATATATAGTATTTTATATATATTTTTTTATTTATTTCATTGGTTACTTATAAGAAAATTATTTTCCTTTCATAATGTCTGTACTTTTGTTTTTTAAACCATAGCTACAGACATCATATTGTTTCCATTTCCTTTACTAAATATGTTTTTTTAGTTTTGATTTAACAAAAGTTGGAAAGGTAATACTTTGTCGGTTCAAATCGTCAGGGGTAAGAATGTCTGTGGGCAAATCGTCCAGAGTGAAAACGTCCCATACCTGAATACAATTGTATCTGCAATTCTAAGGAAGTAGATTACTCATCAAAACATATCTCAACTACAAGACAAAGAACATAGCAACCCTGTTACAAAAGCATACATCTTTGAATAGTGTTCACAAAATAAAGAGAATCAAAGCGGTGCAGTGCTCAAATGTTTTATTTTTATATTGTGTGATGAAAGATTATCTGCTCTGCTGCCAGTATCATAGTCATCCACACATCTAACTGAAAATTACACAGGACAAAGGTCAGGATTTTTTTCTTTGCACCTGCATTGTAAATTGATACTATGTCACATACTGAATATAGGTAACCTCATTTTATCTTCATAGTGTAATATGTGTGGCATAATATGCTAAGAATCTGAATTGTGTCTTGTGAATGGTTCTAATCCAGACATGGTTGTGTTTGTGTAAATATAATGATGTTTAATGAGCGTATGTTTACATGCAAACACAACCAAGTTGAGAAAATATCAGAAGTATACATTTTACCTGCTCGTTTCATAATGTTTCCTCTCTTTCTGAAGCCATTTTTTCTTTTCTCTTCCTCATTTGCATACTGTTTGGCATTTCACACTCTGGGCAAACAGTGGTCCCTACCAGTGAACTACAGTTCACTTCCTAAAGCAAAAAGCGAAAAATTTTATTTAGGTCACCTTCTGTAGTGCAAACATGTCTGGTGTCAGTTCAACCAAAGCCCCTAAGGCAAAACAGCATGCCTAACATGCTAGTCATAGGTGACTCAATAGTGAGGCACACTGATGTTCCATTCACTAGGTTGAATAAAGAGAAAGTAACAGTCAGCTGTCTGTCAGGTGCCAGGATCCACCACATAATGCATGCACTCAGGTCCCTTAACAACAGGTACAAATATGACTCTGTCACTGTACATGTTGGTGTGAATGACCTGAGACGTACCTCCCTGGACTACATGAAAAGAGACATGGAGGAGCTCTCAGATTATGTAGCCCAGGCAGGTATGATCCTAACCATCAGCAGCATCCTACCATCACCCAGTATGATACCACAGTACAAGCAGAAAATTATTGATTTCAACAATTGGTTAAGTTTCTGGTGTCATTCTAAGGGGATCCAATATCTGTCTGCCTGGGATGACATGATTGACATACCTCAATGCTTTGCCAAAGATGACCTACATCTGTCACCCCTAGGCTTCCAGATACTAGCCAAGGCTCTTGCCTGCCTATAGTGCCTTTTTTAGACAGTGTTCCAAAGACCAAATTACCACTGTAACAGCTACAGTCGCTCAAAGCACTCCTTAAAATGGAGAACATTGACATTTGTTCTGTAACAGAGACCTGGTTCAAGGCAGCAAAAAGCACCCCTGCGCTACCAGGCTATAAGTCATTCCACACCTTTCACCTCAGAACTTGGACTGAAGCTCCAAAGGCAGTGGTGTTTTCATATTCATAAAGGCAGCTTACTGTGACCTTCTCCTTACTCAGTCTGGTGAGCGGGACGTCAGTGTGCCTGACTATGGAATCACCAATGACAAGTGTGTCTGGCATTTTGTTTGGCCTTAAGGGCTGTGACTGTTTGACACTCTGACTGTGTGGTCTATGTGTTGCATGTGTTGGGTCGTGTTCTACATGAACTACTCACCTCAGGCTTTGTCCCTACTGAATGGTACACTGCAACAGTAATCCCTCTCCACAAAGGAGGAGTGACTACAGACCTCAGGAACTATCGCCCCATTAGCCTGACAAGTCTGATATCGAAAGCTATGGAATGCTTATGAGCACAAGGTGCAGGGTTTAATTCTCACATAGGGTGGTTGGCTAGGCTTGAAGTGGCCCTAAAGGGCAGCTAGCCTAGTACTAATCTATGAACCTATAATAAACAAGGGTACAGGGAATCTCCAAACTCTGGATCCCACACAGTTTTGTTTTGTGAAAGGTAGATCATGCCTGCTCAACCTAGTTGAATTCTTTGAGTCAGTCACCAGAGCTGTGGATGAAAGCAAGGTGGTTCATACAGCCTACCTTGATCTGGCCAAGGCCTGTGATACTATTCCCCACTCAGGAATTATAGAAAAACTCACTAAGCTAGGCATCAACTTCTGTATCACTAGGTGGGTTTCATCACACTATAGAGCTTAGTGGCAGATGAGGCATGCCCAGTATAATAAAGTCTGAGAAGTTTGCAAATGAGCAATGGAAAACTTGAAATCATATGATGTTATCTGATCTGTGTTGTTATTTGCCACTTATGTATGTTAAGTGTTATTATATTACATTTAGCATTTAGTTGACTATACAACACGTGTCTATTAAATATTTATAAGTGATAACCCCCTTTTCTATGTGTGCCACTGACATTTTTTTGCAAAATCATGCCTATTTCTGATGTACCTGACATTATAGTGTAAGGTCCATTTGTTCATGTGTATACATGCTGAAGTGGAGAATACAGCAGTGGTGTCAGCTCGTATACAAATTCCCTGTATATACATCTCATATGCAATCACTGCAGTCTACTTGTTCATCCCATAATGTATCTTCTCTCCTTGCTGTTATCTCAACTCAGCATTTTATTAACACATATATCACATATTAACACCCCTTTGTTACACTTCAGCTTTATAATCCTATCAAATCCTTTCTTAGCATGTCATTTTTTTATTTATGAGCATAACACTGGAAATGTCATTGACATTTTAATTATCATTAAATCAATATGGCAGGATTTATGTTGGAAATGATTCTTTGACCCTTTAGCACATTTCCCTTTGGCATATAACTACATTTTACTGATTCCCATTTACCTATTAATTATTATGGAGTACAAACCATTATTATTTGTGTACAATTCCCCAATTTCACTTCCCCTACTTTATAATTCTTTCACTGTACTTGCCCTTAATATTTCAGGGCCACAGTGCATGCTTGTATCTTAATTTGTGCCTCTAAACAAGCTGTTTTGTTTACATTATGTGCTTGTGTGTGCAAGCACCTTTCCATGGCCACAGACACTATTGCTGGCTATGAAAAGATGCTTGCAAATGTCTAGGCATGATGTGCAGCATACATATTCCATTAGCTCTGCTGCTCATAGCACTAACATGCTTACATTGTGTTGGCTTAACATGGTGCCTACATGATTGTTAATGAATCACAGGGTTAACTTTTTTGGCTGTCAGTGAATGTTAACCATACGTAAGAAAAATTGTTTTTTTTTGTGATTCTTGTAGTGAAAAGAAGATTTTTATATGATGCTGATTCATTATCACACATCTCAAGAATCTGATAAGGAAAATCATTCTTAGTTTTCAGGGTCACCATAACAGAATATTTGTTTCTTGGATACCTTAACATTTTTTGGCAGTTTTTAGCTTGTTCTTTAGGGATTTCCTTTTCGTTTGATAATTCAAAGTGGTCAGTAACTCTGCTTTACTACACTGCTCATGACATTTTAAAAGTAGATAGCCAATGTCCAAATACACATACCCCTATCCTCGTCAAAATAGATTTGAGAAATATGCTTTATCCAGCTTGCAGAAGGGTTATCCTGCTAGCACTATTTCTTAATTTTGCATCCAGACTAGGAAATCTGTTTTTTTTTTTTCATTTGATAGCACTCTAGATTACTAGGTAGTAATTGAATAAACATACACATCATGTACCTTAACTGCTAGTGCACTAAATTATTCAGCTCATGTTGTTTTGTGTTAAAGTTCTGTTTTAGAGTAGGCAAAAATGTAGAGTATTCATAGTAGTAATGATGCTAACAGAGTAGTGAAGCTAGTTATTTCAGTAGATAAAACTGGGGTTTACACATTGAAAGGTTCACGTGGGCATACCTCTTGAACTTTTCAACTTTCAAAATCATCACAGGGGGGCAACAAAAATCATAGCAGATGTTCAGAATCATAGCACTCAAAATATGCTATGCGTAAATTCATGTGTCTGGCGGCTGGGACATAAATGTGTAAATTTGCCTTCTTGACAAGTACAGTCTATAAAATTAGGAACCTTGTGATGCTAACAGATGCATACCTATACAAATATCCTTACTTCACTGTAAAAAGATATACACACCTATACCAAAAAAATGAACCCTTACTGCACTGTAAAAAGTTATGCATGCCTGCTTTCTTGCCTTATTATATGTGGCAGTCAGAAGTATATTTAGTTAGCTGAATTACTATAAAGTCTGTATATTTTTATTTGTTCAAGCCAATGTTGTGAAACCTAAATTAAACACTCATTTATGCTGCAGTTAAATAAAAACTCAAAGACACCTCAGTCTGGAAATAAGCCAGAGCACCAAACATTTCTCACCAAGCCACATACAGTCTAAAATTTCCTTGTCCATCTGGGTCATTTAAAATGCATTTCTTTGCATCCCAGAAAAAAATATTTTTCTCATTTTCGTTCCATATAACATATGGATCCAGTTAGTGACATTTCAAAACTGTTGCCACCTGACTGAAATACTGCCTTATATACTTATATTTTTACACAAAAAGCACTGTATTTCTCCATGGCCCTGTGTTCTTAATACTCAAGATAACATTGAAGAAGCTTTGCAATGTATAATTACATAAACACACATACAAGCAAGCACACAGATAGAATTAAACAATCAATTACAGTCACTCGCATAGCTGTGTACACTTCAGCTGTTTGCTTCCAATCAATTGAATGAATCAACACATCGATTGGTCTGCAAGGCTATGGAACGTATCACCATGGAACTTATAAACAATGACATTGGTAATCTCCAAACTCTGGACCCTACCCAGTTCAGGTTTGTAAAAGGCAGATCATGTCTCCTAAACCTGATAGATTTCTTTGAAGCAGTCAACAAAGCCACAGATGAGGGTAAGGTGGTTCACACAGCCTATCTAGATCTCGCCAAGGCTTTCAACACCATCCCCCACTCTGGAATTATAGATAAACTCATTAAACTAGGTATAAATCTCTATGTCACAAGATGCGTTGCCAACTGGCTCACTGACAGAACTCACACTGTGAAAGTAGCAGACTCTAAATGCAGCTTCAGACCAGTGACAAGTGGAGTACCACAGGGTTCAGTCTTAGGTCCTCTCCTGTTTGATATCTACTTCTCTGAAGTACAGGCTAACACAGAAGGTCTTTGGCTAACAAAGTTCGCAGATGACTGCAAACTAGGAGCAATAATCGAAACTCCTAATGATGTGGACATCCTACAAAAGGGCCTTACTGAGACAGATGCCTGGTGTCAAAACCATGGCCTCAAGCTCAATGCCAAAAAGTGCATTGTCATCCCTTTTGGTAAAAACTCTGTACCCATGAACTACCACATATGCGGTAGTCTACTTAACACCGAAAGTGTGATAAGAGACCTTGGGATACAGGTGGACAGTAGTCTCTCCTTTGATAATCACATCACCACAGTAGTCAGGAAATCCTTCTACATGGCACATCTCATCACAAAAGGTTTCTCATCCATGAAAAAAGAGGCCATTGTTCCCCTCTACTCATCACTCATTAGACCCATTATAGAGTACAACACCCCTTTTGGTATGTACCTCACAAGACATCTACAACAACTGGAAAGGCCGCAGAAATACCTCACAAAGAGGATTACCAGCCTCAAACAGATGCCCTACGCAGACCGTCTCAAAAAACTCCAGCTTTACTCTGTGGCATATCGCCTACTCAGAGGCGATCTCTGCCTAACATGCAAAGCTATGTCAGACCTGGGAATCACTTCTGTGGCTCTGCTTGACAGGGGCACAGGAATATAATTTTCTTGAGTGGCAAAAGCCAGGGTACTGTTTGGCCAGGCTTATATAGGCCCTAGGGCCAATAGCCTAGTACCTACCTATGAACCTATGAACCTATGAATAATAACCTAGTGATGTATTTCAGTTTACTCTTGTCTGAGCCATACAGTGCAGCTTGTTGAATCCTTCATGCCCTTTCAGTCTCTTAGCTGAAGAATCAAGTACAAAGAACCAAAATCAGGGACACATTTTAAACATTGCTCTTATATACTTACAAAGTTGCTAGTATATCAGATTTTGCATTAGCAAACATTTTCTAAAGGATATGAAGTCTGAAATCATATAGCTGTCATGATGTAGTGACTGCAGTATACAACAGTTTGACAGAAAACCACAGATTTTACAAGGCACAGACTAAAAATATAAGACAAAATTGGGGACAGATGAGAGCTATGGGATCTATATTAGAAGACCAAAGACGCATTCTTTCAAATGCATCTTAGTCGAACTTAAATGGCAGAAAACAGAAAATATCAAAGCAGCTGCTAAGTGAATTCTTTCCCTGGGAAAGAATTTGCTTGGCCACTTCGATACTTTGACGTTTTCAGCACTGTAGTGTGGTCTCGGTGTTGGTATATTTAATTAGGGGGGTGTGGGGAGAGAAGACCCCCACTTAATGTAATGTTTAAATTCATTTTTATTTATTTATTTTTTTTTTGTTGTTGCAACAGCGATTTTTTTCCCTTGGAAAAGTTGCTGTTCTGACACTTCAACATTGTAAGCTTTCGCTTACATAGGGTCGATCAATCACCGTTCACTTTTTTAAGCATTCGGTGATTTACTATAGACCCGAGCTATACCATCAGCACAAACACACTTTCATGCACACACACACATGCATGCATACACACACACACACACACACACACACACACACACACACACACACACACACACACACACACAAATACAACCATCAATTGCAAACACTTATATGACTGTTCATACAGATGTCTTCTAGAGATCAAATAAATTATTAAATAAATAATGGCCCTGAAATGCATCTCCATTCATTGCCATAAAAAAAAAAAAAAAAAACATCCACTGCAACAAATTTCTACCCCTCACCTGCATTTTCAACTCCTAGGCTCAAATAATAATTAAAAAAGCAGCTACACAGACCCCCAAATCAAGAACATATTTTAAATATTGCTCTTATATATTTATATATTTTTAGAAAGTTGCTAGAATGCCAAGTTTTGCATTAGCGAGCATTATTTTCTGAAGGATATGAAGTCTAAAACTTTCATGCCTGCCATTATGAAGTGAGTGGAAAAGAAAACTACAATTTTACCAGGAGCAGACCCTCAACATTTTTGCTCAGTTCTTCACAAAGCCAAAAAAATAGAGGACAAATGCCCAAAAACAGGAAAGCACTTATGTGACTTGCTCAAAATCACACAGTAGGCAAATGAATGCAGAAGGATTTAGGCCATGTAGGCTTGAATGCAGGAAACATTTCAGTAGGGGCTGTGATCCATAATCCTTGCTGGTAATTGCCAGAAAGCTTTAAATAACATGAAAGTTGACAGACTAACAATATTTGCATCATGCAGATTCTGAAAGACATTATGAAACTCTAATGAATGTTACTTTTGACTGAGTGTGAACCCTCATGATTTATCTTTTAAAGAAAGTGATGAGGCACAGAATAAACATAGCAGGCAAAATCAAGAATATTCTGCAAAACCAGGACAGTTGAGTAGCTATGCCTCTACCCAAGTATGCAGGTAAACAAACAATAAATTATTTACTTACCACACACACACACACACACACACACACACACACACACACACACACACACACACACACACACACACACACGCACACACGCACACACACACACACGCACACACACAAAAATGCGCACAATAAATCAGTTACTTAACCTTCTCCATAGATAAATCCATACTTAACCCTATAATGTCTTCAGCACTGCTGCATGATATCAGCTTTTTAAAAATCCTGTGCTAGTACCTGACAGCAGGGTTAACTGCTGCTTATCTATTTTATTGTCAAGCTCCAGGAACCTTTTCTTTCAATGGCTCTATAATAGAACTAATAAAAGAGAATAAATCAAACTTGTGCCACATCAAATTGGTGCAGAGTAGAACATTTAATGTTTAAAATGGGAGTGCTCCACCGAAAGTGGAGAGGTTGAAAGGTATGCATATGGGACTGCAGATGCTACATTGTTTAAAAAGTGGCAATTTAATAAAGATGGATTAAAAACAGAGTTGCCATGTCAGGGGCAGTGTTTGTCACAGTTATTTTAGATGATTTGTGAGCTACTAACAATTTGCTTCCTGTGGCCTAGCTTTGATTCCCTCATCCTCCATTTGTCTACTTTGTGTTTTTGAGAAATTCATTTCATTAGACATCGCTGAGTCTGAAAAAGGTCAGTGTGAATCAATGCTCTGCCTCAGTTAATGAACATACATGCACACCCTCTCACAGACACACACACACACGCACACACACACACACACACACACACACACACACACACACACAAATGCAACCATCAATTGCAAACACTTATATGACTGTTCATACAGATGTCTTCTAGAGATCAAATAAATTAATAAATAAATAATGGCCCTGAAATGCATCTCCATTCATTGCCATAAAAAAAAAAAACATCCACTGCAACAAATTTCTACCCCTCACCTGCATTTTCAACTCCTAGGCTCAAATAATAATTAAAAAGAAGCTACACAGACCCCAAATCAAGAACATATTTTAAATATTGCTCTTATATATTTATATATTTATAAAGTTGCTAGAATGCCAAGTTTTGCATTAGCGAGCATTATTTTCTGAAGGATATGAAGTCTAAAACTTTCATGCCTGCCATTATCAAGTGAGTGGAAAAGAAAACCACA